>NC_056748.1:493262551-493312051 GCF_019279795.1 Protopterus annectens
GAGTGCTGACACCAAAGGTTCTTTAGATACCACTCAAGTTTCCTCGTGAAGCCTGGCCAGAGAAATTAAAAGGATGCAAGATGCCATGTATTCCCAAGGCTTGTAAAACCTTCCTCGCAGTGAGGACCTCTGGAGGTCAGCTGTGTAAAGTAGAAAGGCAGGAAGCTCTTTTTCTGGAGATAGGAAGGCCATATGGGATGTTGTGCCCAGCAGTGCTCCCAAGAAACTTATCTTCCTAGAGGGAGTTTGCTTAGACTTCTTCTCGTTGATGGTAAACCCTGGGGGAGTTAGGAGGGCTTTGACAAAGAGAATGTCCTGGAGCAGCATTTTTCTTTGCACTCTGCCTGAATGAGGCAGTTTTCCAGATAAGGGTAAATCTGTATATTCCTCTGTCTGCAAAATGCTATGGCCAGGGCTAATTATTTGAATACTCTGGGAGCAGAAAATAAGCCAAAGGGTAGCACAGAGAACTTAGTGCTGTGAGCCTGCTCTGAAGTGCAGTAAGTTCCTGCAGAATTTCCCTATGGGGATGTGGAGGTAGGCATCTTTTAGGTCTAGGATCACTAATCAGGCATTTTTTGTCAGCATAGGCAGCAGCAGCTGCTGCAAAGTTAGCATTTTGAATTTGGGGACCACCAGGAAGGTGTTCAGAATGGATAGATCCAGGAAGGGAAACCAAGTGGATTCTTTTCTAGGAACAAGGAACAGTCTGGAATAAAAGTCTCTGCCTGTTTGATCTGAGGGGAGAGGTTCTACTGCCCACTGGGATATGAGAGTTTGGACCAGTTTCAGTGCATCTTGCCCACTGATTTGTAGGCAAGTCTGGGTACCCTCTTGAAATTGCTAGTTCGTTTAAAGTGAATTTGTATCCCTGAGAATTGATCTTTAAAACTCATTGGTCCTTTGTTATAGAAAGCCAATTTTCTTTGCTGAAGGAGAGTCTTCTGGGGTCACAGAGATTTTGCACATAAGGATGGCTTATAACTCCTTGCCTTTGGAGCGGAAGTGGTCCAATGTTTGGTTCTCTGCTCTCCCTGAGATAGTGGCCCGGGCGGTCTGTTCCTGCGGGGCTTACCTTGCCCCTGTCTACTAGATGTAGGGAAGGAGCAGTGCTTAGAGGGAAAGTTCTTGCTCAACCTAGGAGGTTGAACTTGCAAGAAATCTTTTACTGTTTACATAGATTTTGCTTTGTCTTCAATTGTTCTAATCACATCTTCTGTGTTTACTCCAAACATGGGGTCCTTATCCAGGGATGTATCAATTAATTCAGACTTGACGTGATCAGGGAGAGGATGTTCCTTCAACCATGCACGTATCCTAATGACAGATCTGCACACTGCTGCCCTACTTGAGGCTTCTAGGACATCATATCCACAGTGTAATGAGTGTTTGGCCACTTGACAAGTAGAGTTCAGAAAATCTGTTAACTCTTTCTAATTAGCACAGTCAGCAAAGGCTGAAATATTTTGCTTTAATAGTTCCAAAGTGTGTTGTTGATATTTTAGCATATGGAATGTATAGTCGAGTGCTCTGATAGCTAAGGTTGCAGAGGTGTATACTTTTTTATCCCATCTGTTCAGAGCTCTGGAATCCTTGTCAGAAGGAATAGGATTCTTGGCAGAACTAGTTTTAGCTCCTTTAGGTCTCTGTGTAATGACCTCTGGGTCTGCAGCAGGATTTCTGTACAGGTATTTGTGAGAATCCAGTACTTTGCAATACCAATCAAGTTTACTGGGAGTAGGTGGGAGGGTGTCAGGGGCTAAGCTGGATTCATGGAAAACATCACCCACCACTTCTAAGATGGGGGGATGGCCAGTGGTCTGTGCTGGGGCAGGGCCAGAAACACTCCATCTTTTCTTACACTGGGGAAGTCCTGAGATTCGCATTGGAAATTTCCATGAAGGCGTGAAGTATTTCAAAGGAAAGGTCTTCTGGTGGGGAGGCAGAAGGAATGATTCCTCTGCATCTGTATTCTCTTAAGCAGTCAGAGGTTGTTGCTCCTCTTTAAAATCTGAATAATCCGATTCCTCAGAATCCTGTTCTGTCAATTTCAGGAGAAGGGTGTCGTCTTTTTAGAAGTTGCGGCCTGACTACCCCTGATAAGGGATATAAGATCCTCCTCCATTTTATGCATTTGGGCTTGGGGTGGTGGAGCAGGAGCAATATGGTGGCTAGAGAGATTTTCTAGGAGTGGCCTGGCTTCTAAGCCTAAGGGTATCCATCAATCTGAGAGAAATAGTAGTCGGATGAGAAGGTGTCAGTTTTGGTCTTAGATTCGGTAGTGCGGGAGGCCTCCTGCTCCGGACCCAACTGAGGCAAAGACCACCAAAGACCATGAAGATGAAGATTTTCAAAAGGGGCTCAGTAGAGGCCTGCACAGATGTCGTATTCAGGCCAGCTGAAGGCTACCACAGCAGGGATAACCCACAGGTGATGACTGAAACAGTTAAACACTAAAAACATCGGCATCTTTTAAGACAATGGGAAGTTTTTGTCAGGTAAGAATTTTGAGATGCTAAGAAATAAGAAGTTATGTACCTACCATAACGTTCCATGTTAGTTGCCTTCTTCTCGCCTTCTTTCTTGCTGGATGGGTTTGGAGCCTATCCTCGCCTCCGACTCGGCCAATACTAAAGCTCGAGAGCTAATTCCACAGGCTCGAGGCTCCCCTATATCCCACAATGCTAGGCGGTAACTACTCAGATCTCGTTTGATAGCTATACCAAGCAATCCTAGTCTCCATAGAATGGAGTAGGGAAACCCACCTCAAAACAATCTGTGTAAAAAGTATCGCAGACCTCAGTAAGGATAAAAGAGGTGGAAGAACGTGTGGGAATGACAACTTCCAGAGGAAGAACACAAACTGAATTCCTGTCTGTCTGTCCAGGCTTGGGGGAAGGAGGGTGGGATGCAAGAAAGAAGGCGAGAAGAAGACAACTAACATGGAACGTTATGGTAGGTACATAACTTCTTAATGTTAAGTTGTCAATCTCGCCTTCATTCTTGCTGGATGGGACCGCGTCCCTAGCACCTTATCCCGGGTGGCCTATCGGAACAGACTCTTGAGAACAGTGGAACCAAAATTGGCACGGCTTCTGGAAACCATGTCCAATTTGTAATGTGAAATGAATGTATGAGGAGAAGTCCAGGTGGCTGCTGCACAAATGGAATCTATTGGCAGCCTATCCTGAAAAGCTACGGATGTCGCTAATGCTCTAGTTGAACGAGCTCTAGGTCTTGAGGGTAGTTTTTGATGTCTGATCTCATAGATGAAGGTAATTGTAGAGGTGAGCCATCTAGAGAGGGATACTTTAGTAACTGGAAGGCCCAATTTCCCTTTCACATATGACAGAAACAATTGATTAGATTTCCTGAATTGTTTAGTCTTGTCTAAGTAATATCTAAGTTGGCGATGAACATCCAAAAAATGTAGCTTTTGTTCCGACCGGTTTGAATAGTTAGGGAAAAAGACGGGGAGATCAATAATTTGGTTTAGGTTTATCTGAGAGGAAACTTTAGGCAAAAAGAATGGATTAGTACGGAGGGATACCCTGTCTTTGTGAAACACTAAGTAAAGAGGACGACTGCACAGAGCATGGAGTTCAGATACCCTTCTCGCTGAAGTTATAGCTACCAGAAAAAGCGTCTTCCAAGAAAGCAACTTCAGAGAACATGAAGCCGCCGGTTTGAAGGGGGGGGAAGAATTAAAGATGCCAGAACCAAGTTCAAATCCCACTGAGGCGGGGGATCTTTGATTGGAGGTTTGAGAAGAAATACGCCCCTTAAAAAGGCTTTACAGAGTTTGTGAGCCATGATGCTAGACTCTGAAACACCAACATGAAAATTTGATATGGCAGCCAATTGAACTCTAATGGTAGATGCAGAAGATCCTAAATGAAAGAGTTCTGCTAGAAATTCCAGAATAGACTGGATAGGTGCAGTAAAGGGATCTATGTTTTTTGATGTTGCCCAAAAAGAGAAGCGTTTCCATTTGCTACTATAAATCTTCCGGGTAGAAGATTTATGAGAGGCTATCAAGATATCTCAGACCGAGCAAGATATTGAGGGAAGCCTGGCTACGGTTGGAATCGGAGAAACCACGCTGTGAGGTTTAGAGAAGGCAGAGATTGGTGCAGCTGACCCGATTGGTGGGTTATCAGATCTGGTACTGGGTCCAGATGCCAAGGCTGCTCCAAGAGGTAACGATGAAGAAAGGGAAACCATATCTGTCGAGGCCAGTAAGGAGCAATGAGGATCATTGTCACTCTCAAGGCGATGGCTTTCTGAATTAGTTGAGATATCAGTGGAAAGGGGGGAAAGGCATATAGAAGTCCCTGGGGCCAATCGTGGACTAGAGCGTCTCTGGTGGGATGGCCTGGTAACGGGAAGAGTTAAGTCGTGACACTTTCTGTTTTGTGGAGTAGCAAAAAGATCGCAGCAAGGCTGGCCCCATCTTAGGAATACTTCTTCTAGAACTGATTTCTTTAGAGACCACTCGTGGGGGATGAGAATTGCTCTGCTCAATTTGTCTGCAATAACGTTGGATTTCCCGGGAATGTGAGCTATCATCAGAAAACGCTGAGAAGAGATCGCCCATTGCCAAAGTCTGAGTGCCTCTCGACAAAGGGTATGATCTGGTTCCGCCTTGTTTGTTGATGTATCACACTACGGACATGTTGTCCATTTGAATTGCAATAGTCCCAGTGGGAAGAGTCGTGAAGGGCTTGCAACGCTAAAAGCACTGCTCTCATCTCCAAGACGTTTATGTACAAGTGGCACTAGAAAGGTTGCCACGTGCTCTGGACTGTCCTGCCCTGATAATGCCCCCCCACCCGATCAAGGAGGCGTCTGTTGTCAACGTGGCGACTGGGGGGGGGGGGGAGTGAAGGGTCTTCCTCGGAAAAGTTGAGGTGATGTGATCCGCCAAGACAGTTGATTCGTGCATGATTGAGTTATCAATATGGTATGGGACATCGGGAGCTGTTGAAAGGACCATTGAGTAAACAGCCTCCATTGGAGGATCCTCTTGTGAAAGCGAGCCAAGGGGAGAAGGGGAATAGCTGCTGCCATGAGTCCTAACACCTTCAAAACTAGTCTGGCTTTGACTTTGTTGCATTGTAAGAGAAGGGAAACTTGGTTCCGAATGTCTGACACACTGCTCTGTGAGTCTGGCTGAAAGATTGAGTGTGTCTAAGATGGTGCCTATAAAGGTAATAGATTGACAAGGCAGATTTTTCGAAATTTTTCGAAATGCCTAGAGCTTGGCAAGATTGGATGGTGAAGTCCCTGGATATTAGAAGCTGATGTCTGGTGGTGGCGGTAAGGAGCCAGTCGTCTAAATATGGAAACACCTGGAATCCTTGACGTCTCAAGTGAGCCGCGACCACTGCCATGCATTTGGTAAACACACGGGGGGCTGTAGTGAGACCAAAGTGCAGGGCCCTGAACTGGTAGTGACTGGCTCCCAGCCTGAAGCGGGGATATCTCCTGGAGCGTCTGTTCATCTTGATGTGGTAGTATGCGTCCTGAAGATCTATCGAGCACATCCAATTGTCCTGACCCAAGAAGGGTAGAATGGACTGTAGCGTGACCATCCGGAATTTTGTTTTCCTGACATACTTGTTTAAGTAGCTGAGATCCAGTATGGGTCTCCAGTCCCCTGTTTTTTTTGGTACCAAAAAGAATTTGGAGTAGATTCCGGATCCTTGCTGGTCTGCTCGGACTGATTGGATAGCAGCTTTGAAATTTCTAATGCTGCTTGTTCCCTTAGACCGGGTGGAACGTCTGGAAGGGATCTTTTGGGTTGGGATGGGATGTGAACAAAGGGAATTTTGTAACCCTCGGATATGATCGACTGTACCCATTTGTCTTGAGTAAGGGAAAGCCAGGCTTTTGGGTACAGGGATAATCTTCCCCCGACTGCCTCCGAAGGTGGACAGCCAGGCAGCCCCTCAGGGATGCTGAAAGGGTTTGTCAGAGAACATTTCTCTGCCACCCTGGTTTTGCGGACCTCCTCTGCCTCTAGGGCGTCTATTATTATTCCCCCCTCTGCCTCTAGAGGGGAATCGGCCTTGTGCGTCAGATGAGACTCCCTGGGATTGTTTGCGGAACCACATCTTTCCACCCCTCTGACCTTTGGGATAGGGTCTAGAAGGGGTAGAAAAACTGACTCCTACGGCAGAGAGAGTCTTACCTTCTACCTCGCACCTGGTCAATGTATCCTTCACCTGTGGACCAAACAAGGATGATCCATCAAAGGGAGAATTGGTGAAGGACGCCTTGAAAGGGTCCGCAAAGTTACATAGCCGCATCCAGACATGACGTCGTAAGGCAACACCTGTGCCTGCGGCTCTACTCGCCCCATCTGCAGCACATGAGACCAGCCGCATCGAGGAGTTAACGATGGAATTCAGGGTTGCCAACTGGCAGTTCATCGTGTCTTTGAACCCCTCAGCTGCAGGATCCTTTATCAGTTCACCCATATCCTTGAGTAAATCTCTCTGGAGACTAATGAAGTGGCATAAGTAATTCAGCGAACGCATCGAAAAGGTCGCTGATGAGAACATCAGCTTGCCGTACCTGTCCATGGTCCTAGATTCCTTATTAGGAGGATGGACAGGAACCGAAGGATCAGCTAACTCCTTCTTAGTGGCCGCAGCCACCACCATGGCATCAACAGGGACACCTTTGGATAAAAAATCTTTTTCTCTAGGGGCAGTAATAAATTTAGATGGTCTCCTCGGGGTGGGATCCACTGAATCAGGAGCCGTCCAAGCCTTCCTTGCCACCACTTCCATAAGCGGGTCAAAGGGAGGGGACACCCAGGAGGTAGAAGGGCGAGAGCCAAACGCCTCAAGATACAGTGACATCCTCCGAAGTGTTAAGGGCTGGCCAGTTCCCCCTCTGTTTCAGGATCTCAAGGATGTCAGCAAAGGAGGGGAACCTTCGGATTCCTCTAAGTCAGTGTCAGAGGTGATAGACTCAGGGGAGTCAATGTGCTTCCTCTTGCACTGCCTCTTCCTTGGGGGATCTCCTGCCGGGTCAGGAGAGGCCTCGGAAGAGGAGGAAATTCCCAATGGGGAAACTTGAGGAGTTGGCTCTCTGCAGTCTAAGACAAGGGGGTGAGTAGAAATCACTGCAGGCACTGTAGATGGGGGGACTGAAGGAGCAGACTGTGGGGCAGAACCTGGTTCTAGCACGCTCCGCATGACCTCGAAGGCACCCCTGTTAGGCAAGGCCAGAGGCCCCCGCTCCGAAGAGACAAGGACCTCCCCCGGCACCGACAGGGACGGCTCCGGAGCCGATGTCGGAGCCGAACTCACCAGCCAAGCCCGAGAGGGAGAGCGGGGTCGGACAAGGGTCCGATGCCACTCGCCCCCTCGGAGCCAACGAGGGAAGCTCGGCGCCGAGATCCCTCTAAGGAGGAGATCGGAGCAGACGATAGAGCCGAAAGTGAAGGTATCGGATCCGACGCACCGACAGTCATGGCTCTGACAAGCCCTGGCTCCGAACTCAAGTGAGTCGGAGGAGGAATGTATTGGGGAACGGAAATAGCCACTGACTGGTGAGTCGGGCTATGCAGCATTTGGGCCAGTGCCTCGGACTTAAGTCTACTCACTACCCTTTGCAAATCATGGTCAGATAACCTGGAAGACCGTGAGGAATGAGTTTTATGGCTCCGTTCAGAAAGAAGAGGGGATCCTGGCGCCGAATGCACTGAGCCGATAGAGGGGGATCTGGACCTCTTCCTAGACTGTGGCTCCGATAAGAGTATCGGAGCCAACGGAGTTTCATCAGCCTCGGCTCCAGCCGGAGCAGAGGTAACAGTATGAGGCTTGGAAACATCGGCTCCAGCCGGAGCCGATGTCGAAGCAGACTTAGCCTCTCCAGCAGTCGACTCTGAAACTGGAGCCGACTGTTTGGAAGTTTTAGAAGGCTTCCCCGAGACAGACTGAGTCGGGGGGCCTTCAGGCTTTAATAAGCCCCGCAAGATTTATTTGTTCTTGCGCTCCTGCAGGACTCTAGGGCTAAAACCATGACAAACAGCACAAGAGTCCTGCAGGTGCAAAGGTCCCAGGAAATACACACAAGAAGTGTGACCGTCTGTCAGAGACATTTTCTGACAGCACGAGTCACACTTCTTGAAGCCTGAGACCTTAGAGTCTTTTGACATCGTAAAGAAGTGCCTGACAATAATACAAACACACTACAGACACACCCTCTACTGAAAAAAAAAATATTAAATTATTAAGGCCAACAAGTCACAAATATACACACACACAAGCCCTTAACTAAAAAACAACTAATTCAGTCACACTAAAGGACTGGGGGAAGGGAAGGGCCGAAGGCCTATAAGATAAGGGAAGAAAGGAAGGGAATATAGACCCGAAAAAACAGGGGTCGATTAATCTAACTATTTAATTAAACTAAAAGGTTATGATGCAAGACAAAAAAAAAGGGTTAAGAAATACCTAATATGTAATAACTCTAACTCACCTGCCTGAGCCGGTAGAAAAGCACCTCGTCAGCTATAGCGGCAAACGAGATCTGAGTACTTACCGCCTAGCATTGTGGGATATAGGGGAGCCTCGAGCCGGTGGAATTAGCTCTCGAGCTTTAGTATTGGCCAAGTCGGAGCAGAGGATCGGCTCCGAACCCATCCAGCAAGAATGAAGGCGAGATTGACAACTTAACATCTTGAGTTATGAAAGGTCCAAGATGGGCCTCCATGTGCCCTCCTTTCCTGAAACAAGATAGATCTTTGAGTAGAAGCCTTTTCCTCTTATCTGGAGGAACACGTTGAATGAATCTTTGGGGAAGTAGCTCCCCAGGAATAGATGGCAAGACGTTTTCCTATTCTTTTGGTGTTTTTGGAATGCTTAGGACTTCAACCCAGATTGCAGTACCCTCCCCTTTCTACAAGGGCCCAGTGATGGTCTTCCATTGGTTTAGAAAGGAGTGCCTTCCAGCCAGAAGTTAGAAAAGGAGGGAGTGTAGGGGCATCGGGAGCTTGAGTTGAAAATAGTCTCAGCTGGTCTCGAGAGGGCTTTTTGAAACTCCCTGCTCTGTGGGATTGCCCTGGTTGCTATCCCCTGGATTGTCAGTCTGTTGCAATTGGAGGTCTCCACTTATCTTGACTAGTAATAAAAGGGTAAGTTTATGTGCAGTAATGCCTACTGTACCTTGAGAAGGAATTTTATACATCCCAGACACCAATTTTAATTTGCTTTCCTTTCTTATCCAGCTTCTAGAAAACCTGTTAAGCTTGATGTCAGAAAAGGAAAGTTTCATCTAATGGGTCCATCCAGTACTGCAGCCCTGATCTAACAGAGGTGGGGTCCTGAGCAATGTAAATCTATGGATGACGGAACCTGAGAAAGATGCTCTGCATGATTTATCCACAATGTCTTAGCCACACTTCATGGAGTGTCTGGAGGCTTGTGAAGCTTCTCTTGCAGTTTCCCGAATTTGCTTTGATATGGTTCCATCTGGAAGTGTCCACTTTATACAGAAAGTACAGTTGTGTACTTATCATAAATGTAGATGTTAGAGTGTATTCACTGTTGCAGTCATTACAATTGGGTTATCCTGCTGGCAGGCTACCCGCAGTTGGCCTGAATTCCAAATTCTAGGTCCAGCGTCGGCTGCTGTCTCCTCCTCCCTGACGTCAGTGCGCCAGGGGTATAAAAGAGGCAGCAGACACCATTTTCTTCAGTTTTTCTTGCCCCAGATGTCAGGTGCCTCCAAAGGGGTAGGCTAAAAATATGCCAATAAAGCATGCATGCACCAAGGTAAATTTTTCCTTCATCTACAAGCAAATACACCACATAGGTTGTATAGAATAGAGAAGTACAGATAAGTTCTAGCAAAGATAAGGGGGATGGTGGGAGGGTAACCTAGACCAACAGTGAATACACTCGAATATCTACATTTATGCTAAGTACACAACTGTACTATGTTCATCGTGTTTCACTGTTGCAGTCATTACAATTGGGTTGAATCCCAAAGCTAAGGTTGGGAGGCTGGAGCTATACAGGATTAGGAGTGGCTATGAGGCCCTGCAGAACTGCAGTGGCAAAGCCTGCCCTGAATTTAGAGTAGAGTGGTAAGTGATAGTGCTTTGTAAAAATGTGCCCTGAACTCCAGGTTGCAGCCTCTAAAATGTTTTTGGTTGGTACTCTGAGGAAGTGGCTGCTGCTCTGGTTGAATACAGCCTAATGCCCTTAGGCACTGATTTGCCATGTTGTGAATAGCAGAAACGAATGCAGTGGTCTATCCACTTTGAAATAGTCTGCTTTGAGATGGCATTTCCTTGTGATCCTGCAGCATATGCCACTAGTAATTGCTCAGTCTTTCTGAAAGCTTTGGTTCTGTCCAAGTAGAAGCGCAGCTGTCTGTGCATGCCCAAAGAATGCAGAAGTCTCTCACCCTTATTCTGTGGGTTTGGGTAAAAGGTAGGCAAATGAATAGTTTGGTTAAGGGCCACACTGGACACTACCTTAAGCATAAATGTCAGGTTTGTCCTCAGAGAAACCCTATCTGAATGGATAATGATAAAAGGTTCCACAGCCATGAGTGACTGTAGCGCTGAGACTCGTCTTGCAGAGGTTATTGCTAGGAGCACAGCTGTTCTCCATGATAAAAATGTTATATCAACTGTATCGGCTGGCTCAAAAGGAGGCAGGGTGAGCTTTTCCAAAATATAATTGAGGTCCCATGCAGGTATTGGTGATCTCCTTGGAGGCCTTAAGTTTTTGGCTCCTCGGAGGTACTGCCTTAATAAAAGATGAGAAAAAATAAGTGGCTCTGTATTGTAATGAGCTGAAATGGCAGATGCATGAATCTTAATTGATGAAAAGGATAAGCCTTTGTCCAGCATCTCAGTTAAATATTGCAAAATCTGAGGAATATTTGGTACAGTCATGTCAATCCCTTGTGCTTGGTTCCAAGCACAGAATCTCTTCCATTTTTCAGCATAAGATTTTCTGGTACTAGGCCTCCTGGCCTCCAAAATAACATCCATTACAGTGCTTTAGAGAGAGGTGGGTTTTGAATGACTACATTATCCACCATGCTGCCAGATTTAAGATCTTGAGTTGGCTGTGCAGGATCGGATTGTTGAGTTGGGACAGAAAGTGAGAAATCTGAGGTAATGTCCAGGCTGGGTATTGAGACAAGTTCCTTAGGATTGGGTACCAGTGCTGGCAGGGCCCATCTGGGGCAATCGGTATGATTTTTGGCTTCACTTGTCTGACTTTTAGGAGTACCTTGGGGAGGAGAGGCAGTGGAGGAAAGGCATATACTGTTAAGTTTTTCCAGCTGAAAGATAGAGCATCCACTTTCCATGCTTGCTTGTGATAAATCCTTGTGCAGAATCTCTGCAGTTGGCAGTTGTGAGGGGAGGCAAATAGATCTATGTCCAGGCATCCCCAATTCCTTATAATGCTTAAGACTTGTGTATCCAATTTCCACTCATCTGGATCCATGAGGTTTCTGCTTAGTTCATCTGCCAGGGTATTTATCTTTCCTGGTAGGAATTGTGCCTGCAGATGTACTTGGTAAGTCAATACTGTGTCCCACAAAGTCATGGCTAGTCTGCATAGGGGGTAGGAATAAGTGCCTCCCTACTTGTTTATGTACCACATGACTGTAGTATTGTCAGTCTTCATCAGTAGTTGTCCCGGATGAAGTAGATCCTTGAAGGCTGTCAGGGCATTCTGAACAGCTAGCATCTCTTTTTGGTTGATATGTAGGTGCATTTGGCTTGCGGACCATGTGCCCTAAATACATCTTCCTGCCATGTAGGCCCCCAGGCATAATCTGATGCATCTGTTGTCAATATCTGCCTGGCTGTGGGTAAAGCGAATGGCTGCCCCTTGTTGCGGTGACAGGCTTTTGCCCACCATCGAAACTCCTGTTGCAGGCAGGGAATGAGGGTAATTAGAAGTTATGTACTTACCATAACGTTCCACCTGAGTAGGTGGATTCATTTGTCTGCAACCTGTGGGTATGGATACGATATCGGATCCGAACCGGCATGGTTTATCCAGCTATGGATCCGAGCTCTTAGCTCCTCCCCTCACCCATAATGCCCTGCTCTCCCTACATGACCACAGAACGAGTTTGCCCTGTATCAAATAGCCTAACCAAAGGGTAACACATTCTATGCAGGAAACTGACAAGGCCAGGGGGATAGGAGGGCGGGATGGTTGCAGACAAATGAATCCACCTACTCAGATGGAACGTTATGGTAAGTACATAACTTCTAAATCTGAAGTAGGAGAATTCATTTGTAAGCAACCTGTGGGGCAGAGTCCCCAGCTACCAGAGTCTTGGGCGGCCATCATGGAAGGATATTCCGGAGCACCGCGGAGCCAAAGGATGCTCTACCTCTAGACGTGATATCCAGCTTGTAATGAGAAATAAAGGTATGAGATGAAGCCCAAGTGGCTGCTGAACAAATGTCATCCAGAGGAATCCTAGCCTTAAAGGCCGCTGAGGTAGAAACAGACTGGGTCGAATGAGCATGGACTCCCTCCGGTGCGGACCTCCCGGAAGCTTGGTAAGCTAATAGAATACACTGGAAAATCCAGCGTGACAGAGACTTTGGAAATTGGTTTACCTAGATTGAATTTGGCAAAGGAAACGGAACAATTGGTCAGATTGCCTAGGACCAGCTGTCCTGTTAAGATAAAAACGAAGCTGCCTGTGAACATCCAAGGAATGCAGCTTGTATTCGCCTTTGTTCTGATATTTAGGGAAGAAAACAGGGAGGTTGATGGACTGGTTAATGTTTGCTTCCGAAGCTACCTTAGGAAGAAAGGAGGGATTGATCCTGAGGTACATGCGGTCCGGATGGAAGATCAAGTAAGGCGGTTTCATGGACAGGGCTTGCAGTTCAGAAACCCTCTTGGCTGAAGTAATGGCTACTAAAAATGCAGTCTTAAGAGATAAGAATTTTAGATCTACTGTGGCCGCAGGCTCGAAGGGGGGAGCGATCAAGGCCTGAAGAACAAAGGAAAGATCCCACGGTGGGACCGCCTGCTTGACAGGAGGTCTAAGCAGAAAGGTGCCTTTTAGGAAGATTTTATATAATTTGGCAGACATAAGAGGACCAGAGTCATGACCAACATGATAATGAGAAATGGCTGCTAGCTGAACTTTGACCGTGGAACTACTGGCGCCATCATTAAAAAGAGTGGTGAGGAAGTCTAGAACCAAAGGAAGGGGAACATTGAAGGGATCTAGACCCTGCCGCTCCGCCCAAATGGAGAATCGCTTCCATTTACTGCGGTACATTTTTCTGGTAGAGGGTTTATGAGCCGCTACCAGAATGGCCTTAACTGGAGACGAGATACCGGGAGTCCTGATTAGGAGTGGAACTGGAGCAGCCAAGCAGTCAGCTTCAAGTTGTCCAGGTTCGGAGTTGGTAGGTTCGATGGGTGTGATATCAGATCCGGAATGGGATCTAGAATCCAAGGTGGATTCACTGAGTGAGACCTTAGGTAAGGGAACCAGATCTGCCGAGGCCAGAATGGGGCTATGAGGATCATTCTGCACCCCAACCGAGAGGCTTTCTGAAGTACCTGGAGCATCAGAGGCAGAGGGGGGTATGCGTAAAGAAGGCCGGGAGGCCAAGCATGCACCAGAGCGTCTCTCGGTGAATCCCCTGGAGGAGGGATTAGAGCGAAAAAACTGTCACACTTGGTGTTTAAGGGAGAAGCAAAGAGATCGCAACAAGGAGTTCCCCACTGTGCGAATATACGTTTCGCTACTTGAGCATTGAGAGACCACTCGTACGGGGAGAGAATGGTGCGACTGAGCTTGTCCACAAGGATGTTGGACCGACCCGGAATATGCGTTGCGATGAGAAAGCGGTTGGTGGAGATCGCCTATTCCCACACTCTCATGGCTTCTCGAAAAAGGGTAAGACCTGGTTCCCCCCTGTTTGTTGATGTACCAGACCACTGACATGTTGTCTGACTGAATCGCAATTGTTCCTAGGGGAAGAAAGGCTTGAAGTGCTTGCAACGCCAAGAGCACCGCCCTCATCTCCAGAACATTGATATGCAGGGAGGTCTCTAAGACGTTCCACGTGCCTTGGACCGTCCGGCCCGCAAAATGCCCCCCCCCACCCGAGACGGGAGGCGTCCGTGGTCACTGTGGCAAGAGGGGGAGATGCACAAAAGGGGCAGCCTCCGTAGAGATCCTTGGAGTAGAGCCACCACAAGAGAGACCGCTTGCAAGCCTTGCTGACTGCAATGGGGTGATGCAGGGGGAGAGAAAGATATGACCATTGTACTTGAAGCGTCCACTGAAGTACCCGCATGTTCAAGCGGGCGAGTGGGAGAAGAGAAATCGCTGCCACCATGGAGCATAGTGCCCTCAGGACCAATTCTGCCGGAACCGAGCTGGAGTGGAGGATGGCCCGCACCTGGAGTCGCAGATTCCGAACTCTGTCGGTTGTGAGAAAGGCTCTTAACTTCCTCGTGTCTAACCTGGCTCCTATGAATTTTATCAACTGAGTAGGGGCCAGGTTGGACTTTCCTACGTTTACCGTAATGCCTAGCCAGGGAGCTAGATGAAGAAAGGAGTCTCTTGCCAAGGATAGTAGATGCCTTGTTGGGGCGGTGAGAAGCCAGTCGTCCAGGTACGGAAAGACCTGCACCCCTGAAGCCTCAGGTGGGCCGCAACCACTGCTAACACTTTGGTGAACACCCTGGGTGCTGTGGTGAGACCAAAGGGAAGGACCCTGAACTTGTAGTGACTGGCTCCCAGCCAGAAGCGAAGAAACCTCCTGGACCGTCTGTCCATTAGTATGTGGTAGTATGCATCCTTGAGGTCTAGAGAGCACATCCAGTGATTCTCTCCCAGAAGGGGGAGGATGGATTGTAAAGTGACCATCCGGAACTTCTCCTTGGGAACTGCCAGGTTTAAAAGGGACAGGTACAGAATGGGTCTTAGGTCCCCCATCTTTTCTGGCACTAAAAAGAACCTTGAGTAGAACCCTGATCCAATCTGGTCTGGGGGGACGGGTTGGATGGCTCTTTTCCTCAGCAGATAGCCAATTTCTGCTGAAGCGGCCTCCCTCTGATTGGGTGGAACGCCGGGGAGGGATTTTAGTTTTGGGAGGTGAAGAAAAGGGATTTTGTATCCTCTGGATATAATGCGGAGGACCCAGCGGTCTGACGTTATGGACTCCCATGCCGCTAGGTGCTCCGAAAAACATCCCCCGACTGCCTCCAAAGTGGAGCAGTCGGGCAACCCCTCAGGGCTGCTGCGCAGGCCGTTCAGAGAAAGGTTCTCTGGACCCGAAATTCCTGGGAGCCCCTCTGCCCCTGGGGTGGCGCCCTCCCTGTCCTCCTCTGCCGCGGAAGGACTGGTTGTCCGGAGCGGGTTGGGATTGCTGCGACTTCCGGAACCACATCATCTTCTGGCCCTTTTGGTTCCTAGAGTAGGACCTCTGGGGCACAGAGAAGCAGACTCCCGACGGCAGACAGCGTCTTCCCGTACTTCTCGCTCTGGACCAAGGTGTCGCGAACCGTCTTGCCATAAAGGGCAGAACCATCAAAGGGGGCGTTCACGAATGACGCCTTGAAGGGCTCCGTGAAATCGCAATAGCAGAGCCAGGCCTGGCGTCTCGTGACTAGGCCTACTCCTGCAGCTCTAGCGGCTCCCTCAGTAGCATGGGAAAGTAACCGCATAGAGGTATTGGTCACGGAACGAAGAGTGGCCATACAGGTGGAGTGCAAAAGTTTGTCCTCCTCTGACATGGACTCTGGGGGGGGATGCAGCGTATTCTTTGATAAGATCGCGCTGCATCCTAATAACATGTGCCAGATAGTTGAGCGCCCTCACTGAGAAGGTCGCTGAACTAAACATTCGCTTCCCCAAGCGGTCCATCATCCGAAACTCCTTGCTCGGAGGATGAACTGAGGGACTCTCGAGCTAGTTCCCTCTTAGTGGCTGCTGCCGTCAACATGGCATCTACCAGGGGTCCCTTGCTCCAGTGGGCACGGTCAGCAGGGGGGCTAAGAATCCTATCTGGCCTCTTGGGGATTGGCTCCACGGTGTCCGGTTCCTTCCACGCCCTGGTGGTAATGAGGTCCACCAGGGGGTCGGCAGGAGGGGACACCCAAGAGGTAGACGGGCCCGCTTTCAAACGCCTCCAAGAACACGGACTCATCCGAGGAAGACTTCGGGGCAGACCACCCACCTCTTATACGAAGCATTTCCATGATGTCTCCAAAGGAGACATCCTCGGGGGGTGATCTTGGGGAGCCTTCCCCTTCCTCCAAGTCCGTGTCTTCAGTTAAAGACTCTGGGGAGTCTATGTGCCTCCTCTTACACGTGTGCTTGCGAGGTGATTCCTTGGGGGGGCTGTCAGAGGAGCCCTCGCAAGCAGTGTCTAGTTCCAAAGGAACTGCTTGGGGCATTGAAACAGGCTGTCCCAGTGGCCGGGTGACGGAAGACTAACCCAGAGCAGATGGAGTGCGGGACGGAGCCGAAGCAAGTGCCGGGGGTCCGGATGCCCTCAACAGAGCCCTCTCCACTACATCAAAAGCCGAAGAAGAGCCGGCCTCGACCAAAGGATCCGACAGTCGGCTCCCCCTCGGATCCAAGGAGTGGATCGGAGCCTGCACCGAGCCCCTCTGATCCTAGGGACCAGTGGGCTCCGACACAGACTGCGCCGAAGGCACAGTGAGTCCCCCGGATCCGAAGCACGGAGCAAGGCTCCGAGAGGTCGGATCCGAAACACTCGAGGGCAGGGTCGGATCCGAAGTACCTAGTACTGTCGGAGCCGACCCACCCCCGGCTCCGAAGCTGCCCGGCTCCGAGCCCGGGTAGCGGGTCGGAGAAGGAGCTATGGGCTTGAAAAATGGGGTCGAGCTCCCCCCCCAGGGGGGGAGGCAGGAGCACTCCCATCTGCATCTGGGCCTGGATGAACCTTCGCATCATCCGGTCCAGATCAGCGTCGGAGAGGCTATAGGTAGACCTCGATGAGGCTACCGAGGTAGGCCTTGAGTACCGCCTCAATAGCCTCGAAGGAGGTCAGGTCTCCTCCTCCTCAGGCCCCGGTGAAAAGGATGGGGACCGGAGCAGAGGAGGAGAGCCAGCAGCCAGAGAGGTCGGAGGAAAAGCCCGCTTAGCCGGCGGGGCCGAAACGGAGGTCTCGGCCCGCCGCTTGTGGTGCTTCTCTCTCCGGTCCTTCTTCCTGGCTTCCCTCTCCTCCGAACCCGCAGAAGGAGTTTGAATCCTGGGAGGAGGAGGGGGAGCAGGTAAGGCAGGAACCGCCGAAGCGGTAACTACCAACGGGGTGGAGGCCGAAGCAGAGTCCGGGGGCAAGAGCCCCGCCAAGACCAGCTTCGACCTCCGCTCCTTCAATGCCCTGGGGTTGAACCCTGCACAGATTGAACCCCCAGAGGTGAGGTGTTCAACCACAAGGCATCGAACGCACTCAGTGTGGCCATCAGCAGGGGATAGCTTATGGCCACACTCGGAGCATTTTGAAAATATTGCCTTTGGGGCCTCAGACATTTTTACTAACCTTTTTTTTTTTTTTTTTTTTTTTTTTACAAAAAAGAAAGTTATGAGTTAACTTAACCACTCACACAGAAGGCCCCAAAGAAACCACGCGCACACAGCTACGTTACCAGCGAGGGAAGGGTACTACAAAATTAACCAATTTAACAAAAATTTAACTTAGAGGGAAAACCTAAAACATTCACACAAAAAGATTATTTTTTGACAGAAAACCCGGAGTTAAAGACCAAAAATAGCACTTAGCTGACAGGAGCTCAAAATCCAGCTGTCACCATGAATGCGGCAAACTAGATCTGAGGTCATGTAGGGAGAGCAGGGCATTATGGGTGAGGGGAGGAGCTAGGAGCTCGGATCCATAGCTGGATAAACCATGCCGGTTCGGATCCGATATCGGATCCATACCCACAGGTTGCTGACAAATGAATTCTCCTACTTCAGATTTATTGTTTCCAGGCTGTGGCAATGTTGAGTCCAAACACTTTTTAGATACCATTGAAGTTTCCTCATATGCAGTCTTGCATATGGAATTAGCAGAATGCAGGATGCCATGAAGCCCAAAGCCTGTAGAATTTTTCTTGCAGATAACTGGGACTTTGTTGCCAACATTTTGAAATAAGTAGTCAGTTGCCTTTGTCTGGCATGAGATAAGCCAGCTGGGCAGTTGTATTTAAGCTTGCACCCAGGAATCTCTCGAGAGGGTACAAGTTTTGATTTTTCGTTTACTGTGTACCCAAGGCATGTTAGTAATCTTTTTACAAATACCAGATGCTGTAGTAGAATGTCCTTGTTCTCTGCTTGAATAAGGCAGTCGTCCAAGTAAGGATATATTTGTATTTCTCTGTCTGCAAAATGCAATTACTGGAGCCAGGCATTTTGTGAAGACCCTGGGCGCAGTAGATAAGCCAAAGGGCAATGCAGAGAATTGGTAGTGCATTGAGCCAGCTATGACTCTGAGGTATCTTCTGCATGATTGTCTGATTGGGACATGCAGGTATGCCTCTTTTAGGTCTAAAGTCACAAGCCAAGCCTTCTTGCCCAGCATGGGCAGAAGCTGCTGCAGAGTCAACATTTTGAATCTTGGAATATCCAGGTATGTGTTTAGAATAGACAGGTCCAGTATTGGTCTCCAGGCTTTGTCCTTTCTGGGCACCAAGAACAGTCTTGAGTAAAATCCTTGTCCCTGCTCTTGCTGTGGTACTTGCTGAATGGCCCTCATGTCCATGAGGGATGACACTTGCTTTTGTGCCTCTGCCCATTGATTTTTTTGACAGATCTGGCACACCATTTGCCCTTGGCAGGGTGTGAAAGTGAAACATGTAGCCTTGTGACACTATAACCAAGACCCATTTGTCCAGGGTTATTACGTGCCAATTTTGAGAAGAAAGTGCTAGTTTTCCCCCTAAAGGTGCTGCCAAAAGGTAAGTGCTTGGCGCAGGCAGGAGGAAGTCATTGAGACTGTTTCCTGTATGGCTGTGATTTGTCTTCTCTGCTTTTGGAGGTAGAAGTACCCCATTATTTAGACCTGTATGAGCCTTGGGGCTGGGATCTGCCTTTATGGCCTGACACTGGAAAGGACAAAGTCTTTGTAGGCCAGTGCCTGCTAAATCTTGGAGGCTATACCTGTAAGAAATCCTTGACTGTTTACATAGATTTAGCTTTGTCCTCCATTTTCAACACCTCTTCTGTTTTAACACCAAACAAGGTATCATGCTATAATGGAGCATCTAATAACTTTGCTTTAACATGATCAGGCAGATTCTGTTCCTTTAATCAAGCATGCCTCCTAATGACAGAACCCGTAACAGCGGCCCTGCAGGAGGCCTCCAGAGAATCAAAACCACATTGCAAAGTATGCTTTCCCACTTGTTCAGCTGCATGCAATAAATCCTGCATTTCTTTGTTTTCTGCACATTCAGAATTTATTAACATTTTCTGTTTAAGCAGTGACATAATATATTGCTGATATTTAAGCATATGAAACTAACAATTTACAGCCCTTATAGCCAAGGTAGCGCAGAAATGTAAATCTTTTTTCCCCATCTGTCCAGTGTCCTAGAATCCCTGTCAGAGGGGTTACGGTTTTTTTGCAGTGGAAGCCTTGACCCCTTTGGGACCCTGAGAGATAGTTTCTGGGTCAGCAGCAGGGTTCTTTAAAAGAAATTTGTGAATCAGGAACCCTGTAGTATCTGTCTGGCTTAACAGGAGCTGGAGGTATAGAGTCAGGAGTCAGACTGGACCCTGAAAATACATAATCTACAATGTCTAACAGGTGGAATAGCAAAGGGCCTGAGCCTTTTCTTAGATTCTGAATGAACTTGGCTCTCCCAGTGGAAATGCTCCCACATGGTATGCAGAGTTTCCCCAAAAGAATAATCCTCAGGAGGAGAGGCTGAAGGGATAGACTCTTCAGCATCAGAATCCTCATAGGTAGGAATTGAGTGTTCCTGATCAGAAGAGGAATCAGAAGAAATGGAAACCTGATCTGAAGATTCATATTCTGTCTCTTGCCTAGGCCTCTTATCAGGAGGGGGATGGGAACCCCTGATCAAAGTAATTAGGTCTTCGGCCATTTTGAGCATCTGTTTTTTAGGCATGGAGGCCTGTCCATGGGGCTGTTGTACTGGTTTCATTGTCTTTAGAGGTGCTTTAGTCTTTGCCTTTGAAGCTGAAGTCGTTTTAACATACAACTGTGTAGGCCTGAAAACACCCTCAGAAGCCGATGCCTGCTCAGCGGCTCCGGACTCATCTGAGGGAATAGTTTCTGAGGTTCCAATACCTTGAGTTTCCAGCGGCCTAGTCGGCTCAATGTGGGAGTCTGAAGCGGCCTGCGGCTCTAAAGTAGCGGGCGTCAGGGGCTGCAAAAGCATCTCACTAAGAACCGGCGACTGGCTTAGAAGAAGCCTCGTCAGTTTTGGACCTCGGATCCCTGTCCTTTTCATTTTCTTTGCGTTTCTTTTGAATTGCGGTAGTCAGATGGCTATCCAACAACATAGTTTAATTAAATCTCCTGCTAAAATAGTGAAATGCAAAATCGTATTGACGCTTAATAGTGCGTTGGTTAAATCTAGCACAAAACAGACAATTAACAACGTCGTGATCAGGGCCTAGGCAAGGAATACAGTAAGAATGGAAGCCATTATGAGGTATTTGCTTCCCACAAGAAATACAATTATTAACTTTTTCTGACATCGGTCTGGAGCAAGAAAAAAGTTTCCCCAACGGGGCACTTAGCTTTTAATGAAGACTTCGGATCTGAAATTCGAACACGAAAATCTCAGGAGTCGGCCAACCGGCACTTGTGAACTGCTTTTGCTTCAGGCACCACACGGCAAGACAGACTGAAAAAAATGGCATCGGCTGCATCTTTTATACCCCTGGCGCACTGACGTCAGGGAGGAGGCGAGAGCAACTGACACCAAACCTAGACTTTGGAATTCAGGCAGACTGCGGGTAGACTGCCAGCAGGATAACCCAATTGTAATGACTGCAACAGTGAAACACGACAAACATCTTTGTCCTGTTCAGATTCCAAGAACTTTAGTATATGAAATTGGCTATTCAATGCTCTCATGGCAAGAATGGCAGAAATATAGGCTTTTGTTCTCAAATCTAGCCATCATTCTAGTCTACTTTCCCTATCGTTAGGCAGATGTCTAGTTGGCCCCTTAGATACACCATTGTATGTTCAGTACAGATTGCTGAGGGGGTCAGGCTTAGGATTTTGTAAAGGTGCTTTACAGATTTAAATACTCAAATCTCTGTCCATCTTCCTAGGTCCATGTGGTAAAGAATCAGGATGTAAAGCAAAGTCTTCAAATACATCATCCAGTGCTAAGTGTACAGTGGCCTGGAAGAAGGCAAACTTTGCAGCGCTCTATAATGAGTGTGAGCTTGTGAAAATTAAATTGCTTTCCCAACTGAAAGCCTTCTCTTTTCTATGAAGAGTATCCCCAAAACAAAATTCCTTTTTTTTTTTTTTGGGGGGGGGGGGGCAGAGTCTGAAGCTGGATAAATTTGTGACAGAAGGTGCTCAGAATAGTGCTCCTCCTCTACTGAGACTGAAGAAACTGAATTTGTACGATAGATGGGGATTAATTTACTTAACTGTAGCCCATCTGTCCATTAGAGATACTCTGGGCAGACCAAGGGTGAATCTGTGATTTCCCATTCAATGATTACGGTTTTGTTTGAATAGAGTCATGGATGAACTCTGCTTCTTGTGGATGGAAAGCTTATTCCATAATGTTGGGATCATGTGAGAAACATCTGTACAGCATGTTCTGTTTACATCGCAGGCAAAGTTCAGGTCCTTGCATCTAGTGTTTCTAGTGCTGTTTGTTTAATGTGCAAGAGATCCATCAGAGATGTATCTGAAGATGTCTTACATGCCAGGCATAGATCACCTCTCAGCAATCTGTAGGAGACAAAAGTGCAGAGACAGGGCCTTAAGACTGTGTACGACAGGAAATTAATTCCCTGGAGTTTCCTGGTGAAGAACCTTTGAGGACGTTTCAACTGTTGCAAGTGCCTAGTTAGATGCATGCCAAAGAGGGCACTATACTCAATAATAGGTCTGTTAAGGGCTGAGTAGAGTGGTACTTTAACATCTTCAGACATGGATGCCATACCCCCGCGTTGGGTGACAATGACTTTCTTACTATCTTGGCTGCGTATTGGTGAAAGGCCAGATTACGGTCTATACTGATTCCTAACTACTGGGTCAACTCTAAAGGGTGTTTTAATCAATGGAGTAATTATCTCTTGTGAAAAATCTCCCCAAAGGCTACTATGACATATTTCCTCATCAAATTTTAATCTGTGGCTTGACACTGGTTACTTCATGTAAACAATTAATATGAAAGGTTTATGCCCAGCAATTAACAGCACATGAGGACAGTCGATCCTCAAAAGCCCAAAGAGAAGCTCTCTCCAATAGCAGGAAAGCTAAGGGTTTGGTTACAAACCTGCCATTTTAGTCAGTTCAGCATAAGCTAACAGTTTGGTCATTTGGAAGGTGTCCTGAAGCTTTGGAAGCTGGCCAGCTGTTTATACTTTATGCAGAATATAACCCATACAGATAAGACTACTGCAATGATCAATATGAGGAATATATTGAGCTTTACAGGTGTTTGCTGCCGTCACTAGAGGGTGGCAACGGCACCAGTATTGCTTTTCCAGTGTCCAGACAGGACCTGAGAAATCAGGACAAGTTAAAAAATGAACACAAATTCATAAGAAACTAAGAAAAAAGTATGTAATAGTTATAAGGCATGTTGATAGGTTAAATAGCTCGTTTGTTAGAACGCCCATACGGGGTATACACATGTGTTATGTAACAGGCTTGCTTTGTGCCCAGGATTACATTCATGAGAAACTTACTGCTTGCAAGGTTAAATTTCGAGGAAGGACATTACTGACCATGGTAGAGCCAAAGGATGCACAAGCTGTAAACTGCACATCCATTCTACACAGAGATATAAAAGTTTCATAGTTTAGCATTAGGCTATCTGCCCTGGGGCATTTGTAAGCCTAGCCATAGTGATGTGGCTTTTGCCACCCCATGAAATTGTACAAAAATGTACAGAATTTAGAATACTGTGCCTCTGTCTAGTAGTGACACAATGAAGGTCCCCTTACATAATAGAATTAGTTTACTGTGCCCCTGTCTAGCAGTAACACAGATGTGACCCCTGGGGTAAACTTACGATCTCCCATCCACTCATCAAGATTTCTCTTGAAGAGAGTCAGTGAGGGGCTCTGCCTAATATGAACTGGGATCTTGTTCCAAAGCATGGGAAACCTCTGGGTTATGAATCTATCCCTCCAGCATGTCCTATTCATACTTGTGCCGAGGTTTAAGTCTTTAGCTCGTGGTCCTGATGGATTTGGATTTTTTGAGATGGAGCATGTCCATCAGATCCTGATTGGACATGGCCTTGTACGTCAGGCAGAGATCACCTCTGAGCAGGCGGTATGCTACTAAATAGAGCTGAAGTTTCTTTAGTCTGGCAGAATAAGACACATGTTGGAGACCCTTGATCCTCTTGGTGAGGTACTTTTGTGGTCTCTCCAGCTGTTGCAAATGCCGGGTGAGGTACATACCAAATGGGGCATTGTACTCAATCATGGGTCTGATGAGGAAGGAGTATAGGGGTACAATGACATCCTTGGATCTGGATGTGAATCCCTTCATGATGAGGTGTGCAAGGTAGAATGTTTTTCTAACCACTTTGGCAACGTGGGTGTCAAATGAGAGGTCGCTGTCGACTTGGGTCCCTAGGTCTCTGATTACTTTTTCCGTACTCAGTGGGTTGCTGTCTATGTGATAATTTGTGGGTACTTTGTTTTTCCCAAAGGGGATGACCATACATTTTTTGGCATTTAGTTTAAGGCCGTGACTCCGGCACCAGTTGTCCGTTTCTGTGAGGCCTTTCTGTAGGATGTATGTGTCCGCTGGTGTATCGACTATGGCGCCTAGTTTGCAGTCATCTGCGAACTTTGTCAGCCACAGCCCTCCCATGTTTGCTTTAACATCTGAGAAGTAAATGCCCGAACAAGAGGGGTCCCAGGACAGTTCCCTGTGGGACACCACTTGCGACTGGCTTTGAGTATGACATTGCTCCAGCGATTTTAACTTTATGGGTTCTGTCCTTTAGCCAGTTTGCAACCCATCTAGTGACATAAGGGTTTACGTTTAAGCTGTTGAGCTCATCTATGATGCCTGAGTGGGGTATTGTGTCGAAGGCCTTAGCCAAGTCCAGGTAGGCTGTATGGACTGCTTTGCCCTCATCAATGGCTCTAGTGACTGTTTCAAAAAAGTCAACCAGGTTCAAAACGCAGGATCTGCCCTTTACAAAGCCGAACTGGGTGGGGTCATGTGTCTGTAGGTCCCCTATGTCTCTGTTTATGAGTTCCATAATGATTCTTTCCATAGCTTTGCAGACCAGGCTGGTTAAGCTTATAGGGCGGTAGTTCCCAGGGTCTGTAGAGGTACCCCCTTTGTGGAGTGGGACCACTGTTGCTGTACGCCAGTGTTCAGGTACATATCCTGTAGTAAAGCTAAGGTTAAATAGCATTTTTATGTGCGGGTTTAGCTCCTCTTGGAGTTCACGTAGCACGCAACCCGGGATACCGTCAGGTCCCATTGATGCTGTGTTTTTAGCTTTGTTGAGGGCCGTTCTCCCTTGGACATCTGAGATGACAGGGAGATTACATTCAGCTGGGATAAGTATTTCTTGTTTCGGGGGTGAGAAATTTGCACTGAACCTGTCAGCCAGAATGTTGGCAATATCTGTAGGTTCAGTGTATTTTTTGTTGTGAACTAACTCTGAGCATATCTGAGGGTTTCCGCCCAGGTTTCTAACATAGCTGAAGAAGGCTTTGTGGTTATCTTTAGTGTCCTTAGCGATTTTTCTCTCAAAGTTGGCCTTGGATGTTTTTATGAGAGAAAGTAGTTTTCTGCTAATGTTGATCAGAGATGTCTTCCCTTTATGGGATTTTGCTCTGACGTGCAGTAGCTTCCTTCTTTTGTTATACAATTTGTTAATGGCTGAGGTCCACCAGACAGGACGCTTGCCTTTGGTGGAGAGGAACTTGGATTTATTTGGGACTGCATGATCCATGCATTCTTGGAGATGTCCATAGAAAGCATTTGTGAAGGATCTGGCATTGTGGGATGTGGTATCCACTGGCCCAGTGGGCTTAAAGGATACCATCTCAGTCTAAAGAAGAGTGAAGTCTGCTTTTATAGGTTCATAGGTTGGTACTAGGCTATCAGCCCTAGGGCCTATACAAGCCTAGCCATAACAATTCCCTGGCTATTTCTTCCCACATTATTTACTTTCCTGGACCCCTGTCTAGCAGGGCGACTGACGTGATCCCTGGGGTGAATTTCCTTTCTCCCATCCAAACGTCAAGGTTCCTCTTGTAGAGGTCCAAAGAGGCACTCTGCTTGACATGTATGGGCAATCTATTCCAGAGTCTGGGGAGTCTCTGGGTCAGGAACCTATCCCTCCAGCATGTTTTGTTTATTGTGATGACAAGGTTTAGATCCCTGGAGCGTGTAGCTCTGAGGGATTGGGATTTCTTTAAGTGTAGCATGTCCAACAGCTCTGGGTTTGACATGGCCTTGTATGTTAAGCAGAGATAGCCTCTGAATAGACGATATGCGACAGAGTATAGCTGGAGTTTTTTAAGGCGGTCAGCGTAGGGCATCTGCTTTAGGCCTGTGATTCTTTTAGTGAGGTATTTCCGAGGCCTTTCCAGTTGTTGCAGATGTCTTGAGAGGTACATACCAAATGGGGCATTGTATTCTATAATCGGTCTAATGAGGGATGAGTACAGTGGGACAATGACCTCCTTTTTTCTGGATGAAAAGCCCTTCGTGATAAGGTGTGCCACATAGGATTTCCTGACTGTTGTGGCGATGTGGTTATTGAAGGTGAGACCACTCTCCACCTGTGTCCCTAAGTCTCTTATCACACTTTCTGTGTTTAGTGTACTGCCACCTATATGGTAATTCATGGATACATGTTTTTTCCCAAAGGGGATAACAATACATTTCTTGGCATTGAGCTTGAGCCCATGGCTCTGGCACCAAGCATCTGTTTCTGTAAGGCCCTTTTGTAGAGTATCCACATCATTTGGGGATTCAATAATGGCTCCCAGTTTGCAGTCATCTGCAAACTTTGTTAGCCAGAGTCCCTTAGTGTTGACCTGTACTTCAGAGAAGTAGATGCCAAACAAGAGTGGCCCCAGGACTGAACCCTGAGGTACTCCACTTGTCACTTGTCTGGAGCTGGATTTGGAGTCGGCTACTTCTACAGTGTGGGTTCTATCAGTAAGCCATTTAGCAACCCATTGGGGTGACATAGGGATTAATACCCAACTTAGTAAGTTCAACTATGATTCCAGAGTGGGGGATGGTGTCAAAGGCCTTGGCAAGGTCTAGATAGGCTGTGTGGACCACCTTACCCTTGTCCATGGCTCTGGAGACTGATTCAAAGAAGTCAATCAGGTTCAGGAAACAAGATCGGCCCTTCACAAACCCAAACTGGGTGGGGTCCAGTGTTTGAAGGTTGCCAATGTCTTTGTTTATAAGTTCCATGATAATACGCTCCATGGCCTTGCAGATAAGGCTTGTCAGACTGATGGGACGGTAGTTTCCGGGATCCAAGTTTTTCACTGTGGTCTTTTGTGCTGGGGGTGGAGGTGGGATATGTATATCCAGGGTGATTAGTTTGTGGTCAGATCTCACTAGTGAGGGGTATACCTCCGGTGTGGAGCATTTTGTCCCCATGTTTGTGATGATCAGGTCTAGTATATTATCTCCCCTAGTGGGAGAGGTGACTAGTTGCTCCAGTGCATTTGAATTTATGAATTCCAGGAACCTTTGGGCTAGGGTGTTAGGGCTAGAATAATGTACCCAATCTATGTTTGGGTAGTTGAAGTCTCCCAGTATGATGGTATTTTGTGATACATTCAGATCCTCTAATGTCTTTAGGAAGGCTGAGTGGAGTTCCTGAGATTGGGAGGGTGGTCTGTAACATGCTACCAGTTGTATAGCAGTTTTGCCTATGGTTAGTTGCACCTGTATGGGCTCCGATGCTTCATGTGTTGCTACTAACCTGGAGGTGTGGGTGTCCTTGATGAATATGGACACTCCCCCTCCTTTTGTGGTTCGGCCCGGGTTTTGGGGCCAAAAAGCATGATACGAGGTATAGCCTGGCAGCGCTGGGGTGCTCTCAGGAGCCTTGAAACCAGGTTTCAGTTACTGCACAGACGTCGATGTTCTCCATGCTGAGGAGTGCATAGAGTGCCTGCATCTTGAGATTTAGACTTCTGGCGTTGAGCAGCATTACCCTTAGTTTTTTTCCATTTTTGTTTTCTAAGGAGGTGGGTTTGTCATTTGAGCCTTGCCTAAAAAAGGCACTATGGGGGTGGCAAGAGCCTTAGCCAATATCCGGATGCCCAGTGGTGACAGGTGTAAGCCATCCCTTGCGAAGCAGCGTGGCTTGTCCAACATGTCATCCCAGGCAGACAGACATTGGATCCCCTTAGAATGACACCAGTACTTAAGCCAATGAACGCCTGGATTTTCTAATAACTTTGGTATAGTGAAAGCAGTATTTAATCTGTGAACATTTAATGTATGAAGAACCTGTTCTTTACTAGAGTAACTGGGGAAAAAGCTAATAAAATCAATGGATGGATTCAAATTAGCTTCAGATGAGATTTTTGGGAGAAAGGCAATATATGTGTTCTTAATGACACCCACCTTTGTGGAAAATGAGAAAAGGCAGCCTGCACGAAAGCAGCTGTAATTCAGAAATTCATCTAGCAGATTTAATAGCAATCAAAAACAATTTTGAAAAATAGATACTTCAGGTCAACTGATCTTACAGGCTCAAAAGGTTAGTCAGTGACCAAAGTAACAATGTGACATCACATGGAAGAATCGGGTCCCAAATGGGAGGCCTCAATAAAATATCCTAACAGAAGCAATGGTATCCTAAGAGAAGCAATGGTAGTCTCATTACGGCTCATGTGAAAATCCAAAATGGTAGCCATTTGTACTTTTGACCGTAGTAAAACTAGAACCTTGGTAAAAAGGTTCTGAAATAAACTATCAATGACACAGGGAAAAGAAAGAGAGAGTCAGTCCAGTCCTTTTGATAACACCCAAACAGAAAATCTTCTCCATTTGGTTTTATAAGTTCTTAGTTGATAATTTTTTTCTTCTCAAAAGCACAGTGAGCTACTGACAGCCTGGCATCACTGGTTATTACAACTGGAGAAACAATGCTGTTAAACTTTAAGGCTTGTAGATCTGGTAGAGGCATCCCTGCTAGGTGACTCAGAAGATCCAGAGCAGGATCCAGCACCCAGGACAGACAGCCAAATGAGGCCCAAAGGAAAGAGAACCAAATCTGCCACAGCCAAAACAATGAAACGAGCATCACCTTGGTCTTGCACCTTGTGGCTTTCTGTATGAATTTTGCCAACGGAAGTATTGGTGGGAATGCATAAGTAATGTGGATTGCTATCAGAAAGAACTGGGAAGACAATCACCTATTGCCATACTCGCACAGCCTCCCTTCAAAGTTGATAAAATAGTGTTCTTTTGTTTGTTGCTGTACAATACCTCTGACATTGTCCATTTGTATGGTAACACCACCCTTGGGTAATCAGTCCCAGAAATTCTGTAATGCTAGAATTGGTCTTATCTCAGTAGATACAGATGTGAAGTTTAGCCTCCACAGATGACCATGCTCCTTGAACTATCTACCCCCCAACCACAGAAGGAAGCATCAGTGGTTACTGTTACCTTAAGGTGTTGTTCAGAAATGTTTCCCCTCTGCAACTGATGAACAGGCTGACCACCCACATTATGTGGTTTCCGATTACTTGGGTAGACCGATTCCGGCATGGAGGGGAAGAAAACTCTGGCCACTGGGCTGAAAAGAATCCATTCTATTACTTACCTAGTATCTTGCGAGTGGTACTGAAGTGATGATAGAGGTCATAAGACCTAACTGAGAAGAACCAATCTTGCTTGTGAGAGTAAGGTTAAGCACCCCTAACTACCTCCAGAGTGCCGCAGGAGGGGCTGGTAAGGTTTCTCAATGAAGGGACCACAGAATCCTTGACTCTGTGGTCCACTTCTGCAGCGATGCCCACTCAGGTTACCTCCCTGCCTGCCTCCTGGAGGGTCTATCCTCAGGAATGTCATGATGAAAACCCTGTGGTTTCCTGAACCACATTTTCTTTTTACATCACCTTTCGTACCTGGAGTAGGATCTTTGTGGAGTGGAAAAACTTACTCCTACGGCACTCCTGGTAAGTATCTCTAACACTGCCCCAAATGGTGTGAAACAATCAAAAGGGCCATTAATAAAAGGATGCCTTGAAGCTTACCGTGAAAACACACCCACATCCAAGCATTGTGCTGCATGGTAATGCCTGCATCAGATGTACTTGCTGTGTCATCTAGTGTGTTGGAGAGCAGGCACATAACTAAATTAGATGTAAACTGCAGGTTAGTCTTTTACGGTGATTTAATAAACTTCTCAGAATGTTTCATTTTACTTATTTCCCTGGTGATTCGGCAGTCCCTCCGTGATTTGGTTTACTGGCTTTACAGTTTACTGTATTTTGGCACAGTTTAAGATTTTTTTTTTTTCTTAGACATCTAGCTGTCCAGTTTTTGTACATCCAAAGGCAAATTATCCCCCATAAAAACTTTGACATCTCCTTGATAAAGTCCCTGTAGAAATGTGTCAAGCAAGGTAATTCAGTGCCCTAACAACAAAGGTCAGGGAAGCGCAAATCTGTTTGCCTAGTCTTTTCAAAGCCCTTTACTATGAGGGATGAGCAGAAAACTGACAGTTCTTTCATTGTGGCTGCTGCTATTACTACTACGGCATCTTCTGGAAATCCTTTTGACCAGTGCTTCCCATCATTTGGGGCTGCTAGAATTCTGACACTTTTTAGGAATTGGGTCTGTAATATCAGGGACCTTCAAAGCCCTCCGTGCCATAAAATCTACAAGTGCAGGCGGCGGGAGAACTACCAAGACACAGAAGAGTGAGACCCAAAAGCTATGAGGAACACAGACTCATCTGGAAAATTTGTTTCAGTGGACCATCTCCCACTTCCTACTTCATCAATCCCAGGACAACCCCAAATGTGACGTTTTTCAGACAGGATCCGGGGGATTGTTTTCCCTCATCCAAATCAGTGTCTTCAGTGACAAACTCAGGAGAGAAGTCCATGTGCTTCTATTTGCACATCTATTTCTTTGGAAAATATCTTTGGGAGTTCAGTTGTCGAGTTGTATCACAGTCTATGGATTGAACCTGAACGACAGGCATAAGGAAAGGACAGTTGTGCACACTTACCATAGATGTAGATGTTAGAGTATTATTCACTGTTGCAGTCATCACTAGTGGGTTACATCCCTGCTGGGTAGCCCTCGGCCGGCTCAAATACCACAGTAAAGAATTTCCCTCTTGCATTGGCTGTATGAGTGCAGGGACGGACGTCAGGTCATCAGGTCTATAAAGGGAGACAGCCGACATCATTACAGTTTTTCTTGCCCCCAACCATAAGAGCCCCAAGGAAGTAAGCAAAGGGAGATGGTGGGAGGGAAACAGGACTGCAACAGTGAATACACTCGAACATCTACATTTATGTTAAGTACAGTGTTCCACTGTTGCAGTCATTACAATTGGGTTGAATCCCAAAGCTAATGTTGGGAGGCTGGAGCTAAATAGGATTAGGAGCGTCTATAAGGCCCTGCAAAACTGCAGTGGCAAAGCCTGCCCTGGATTTAGAGTAGAGTGGCAAGTGATAGTGCTTTGTAAAAGTGTGCACTGAACTCCAGGTTGCAGCCTCTAAAATGTCTTTGGTTGGTACTCCTCTGAGGAAGGTTGCTGAAGTGGCTGCTGCTCTGGTTGAATGTGGCCTAATGCCCTTAGGCACTGATTTGCCATGTTGTGAATAGCAGAAACTAATGCAGTGGCCTATCCACTTTGAAAGTCTGCTTTGAAATGGCCTTTCCTTGTGATCCTGAAGCATATGCCACTAATAATTGCTCAGTCTTTCTGAAAGCTTTGGTTCTGTCCAAATAGAAGCGCAGCTGTCTATGTCCAAAGAATGCAGAAGTCTCTCAACCTTATTCTGTGGGTTTGGGTAAAAGGCAGGCAAATTAATAGTTTTGTTAACGGCCACTGGACACTACCTTAGGCATGAATGTCGCATTTGTCCTCAGAGAAACCCTATCTGGATGGAAAATGATAAAAGGTTCCACAGCCATGAGTGCCTGTAGCTCTAAGACTAGTCTTGCAGAGATTATTGCTAGGAGCAGAGCTGTTCTCCATGATAAAAAATTTATATCAGCTGTAGCAGCTGGCTCAAAAGGAGACAGGGTGAGTGTTTCCAAGACATAATTGAGGTCCCATGCAGGTATTGGTGATCTCCTTGGAGGCCTTAAGTTTTTGGCTCCTCTGAGGTACTGCCTTAAGAATAAGAAAAAAATAGGTGGCTCTGTTTTGTAATGGGCTGAAATGGCAGAGGCATGAATCTTAACTGATGAAAAGGATAGGCCTTTGTCCAGCATCTCAGTTAAATATTGCAAAATCTGAGGAATATTTGGTACAGTCGTGTCAATACCTTGTCCTTTGTTCCAAGCACAGAATCTCTTCCATTTTTCAGCATAGGATTTTCTGGTACTATGCCTCCTGGCCTCCAAAATAACATCTATCACCGCTTTAGAGAGAGGTGTTTTTTGAATGACTACATTATCCGCCATCCTGCCAGATTTAAGGTCTTGGGTTGGCTTTGCAGAATCTGATTGTTGTGTTGGGACAGTAAGTGAGGAATCTGAGGTAATGTCCAGGCTGGGTATTGAGACAAGTTCCTTAGGATTGGGTACCAGTGCAGGCGGGGCCAGTCTGGGGCAACCAGTATCATTTTTGGCTTCTCTTGTCTGACTTTTAGGAGTACCTTAGGGAGGAGAGGCAGTGGAGGAAAGGCATATACTGTTAAGTTTTTCCAGCTGAAAGATAGAGCATCCACTTTCCATGCTTGCTTGTGATAAGTCCTTGTGCAGAATTCTGTAGTTGGCAGTTGTGAGGCGAGGCAAATAGATCTATGTCAGGGCATCCCCAATTCCTTGTTATGCTAAAGACTTGCGGATCCAATTTCCACTCATGGGGATCCATGAGGTTTCTGCTTAGTTCATCTGCCAGAGTATTTATCTTTCCTGGCAGGAATTGTGCCTGCAGATGTACTTGGTAAGTCAATGCTGTGTCCCACAAAGTCATGGCTAGTCTGCACAGGGGGTAGGAATGAGTGCCTCCCTGCTTATGTACCACATGACTGTAGTATTGTCCGCCTTTATCAGTAGTTGTCCCGGATGAAGTAGATCCTTGAAGGCTGTCAGGGCATTCTGAACAGCTAGCATCTCTTTTTGGTTGATATGTAGATGCATTTGGCTTGTGGAGCATGTGCCCTGAATACATCTTCCTGCCATGTGGGCCACCCAGGCATAATATGATGCATCTGTTCTTAATATCTGCCTGGCTGTGGGTAAAGCGAATTGCTGCCCCTTGTTGTGGTGACAGGCCTTTGCCCACCATCGAAACTCCTGTTGCAGGCAGGGAATGAGGGTAATTATTGTTTCCAGGCTGTGGCAATGTTGAGTCCAAACACTTTTTAGATACCATTGAAGTTTCCTCATATGCAGTCTTGCATATGGAATTAGCAGAATGCAGGATGCCATGAAGCCCAAAGGCTGTAGAATTTTTCTTGCAGATAACTGGGTTTTTGCTGCCAACATTTTGAAATAAAGTAGTCAGTTGCCTTTGTCTGGTGTGAGATAAGCCATCTGGGCAGTTGTATTTAAGCTTGCACCCAGGAATATTATCGCTTGAGAAGGTACAAGTTTTGATTTCTTTTCGTTTACTCTGTACCCTAGGCATGTTAGTAATCTTTTCACAAACACCAGATGCTGTAGGAGAATGTCCTTGTTCTCTGCTTGAATAAGGCAGTCGTCCAAGTAAGGATATATTTGTATTCCTCTATCTGCAAAATGCAGTTACTGGATCCAGGCATTTTGTGAAGACCCTGGGCGCAGCAGATAAGCCAAAGGGCAGTGCAGAGAATTGGTAGTGCATTGAGCCAGCTATGAATCTGATATATCTTCTGCATGACTGTCTGATTGGGACATGCAGGTATGCCTCTTTTAGGTCTAAAGTTACAAGCCAAGCCTTCCTGCCCAGCATGGGCAGAAGCTGCTGCAGAGTCAACATTTTGAATCTTGGAATATCCAGATATGTGTTTAGAATAGATAGGTCCAGTATTGGTCTTCAGGCTTTGTCCTTTCTGGGCACCAAGAACAGTCTTAAGTAAAATCCTTGTCCCTGCGCTTGCTGTGGTACTTACTGAATGGCCCTCATGTCCATGAGGGATGGCACTTGCTTTTGTGCCTCTGCCCATTGACTTTTTGGCAGGTCTGGCAAACCATTTGCCCTTGGCAGGGTGTGAAAGTGAAACCTGTAGCCTTGTGACACTATATCCAAGACCCATTTGTCCTGGGTTATTACGTGCCAATTTTGAGAAAAAGTGCTAGTTTCCCCCCTAAAGGTGCTGCCAGAAGACAAGTGCTTGGTGCAGGAAAGGGGAAGTCAGTGGGACCGTTTCCTGTATAGCTGATTTGTCTTCTCCGCTTTTGGAGGTAGAAGTACCCCATTGTTTAGACCTGCATGAGCCTTGGGGCTGGGATCTACCTCTAGGGCGTCTGTATCTGCCTCTTTGTGGTCTGTATGACACTGGAAAGGACCAAATCTTTGTAGGCCAGTGCCTGCTAAATCTTGGAGGCTGTACCTGTAAGAAAAATCCTCGACTGTTTGCATAGATTTAGCTTTGTCCTCCATTTTCTTCAACACCTCTTCTGCTTTAACACCAAACAAGATATCATGCTGTAATGGAGCATCTAATAATTTTGCTTTAACATGATCAGGCATATTCCATTCCTTTAACCAAGCTTGCCTCCTAATGACAGAACCCGTAACAGCGGCCCTGCAGGAGGCCTCCAGAGAATCAAAACCACATTGCAAAGTATGCTTTCCCACTTGCTCAGCTGCATGCAATAAATCCTGCATTTCTTTGTTTTCTGCACATTCAGAATTTATTAACATTTTCTGTTTAAGCAGTGACATAATATATTGCTGATATTTAAACATATGAAACTGATAATTGAAAGCCCTTATAGCCAAGGTAGTAGAAGTGATCTTTTTCCCCATCTGTCCAGAATCCCTGTCAGAGGGAGTAGGGTTTTTTGCAGTGGAAGCCTTGACCCCTTTGGAACCCTAAGAGATGGTTTCTGGGTCAGCAGCAGGGTTCTTAAAAATAAATGTATGTGAATCAGGAACACTGTAGTATCTGTCTGGCTTAACAGGAGCTGGAGGTAGAGTCAGGAGTCAGACTGGACTCTGAAAATACATCATCTACAATGGCTAACGCAAGTGGAATAGCAAGGGCCCTGTGCTGAGGTAGTCAAGGCAAGTCTGAGCCTTTTCTTAGATTCTGAATAATCTTGGCTCTCCCAGTGGAAATGCTCCCTCATGGTATGCAGAGTTTCCCAAAAAAAATAATCCTCAGGAGGAGAGGCTGAAGGGATAGATTCTTCAGCATCAGAATCCTCATAGGGAGGAAGAGTATTCCTGATCAAAATGGAAACCTGATCTGAAGATTCATATTCTGTCTCTTGCCTAGGCCTTATCAGAAGGGGGATGGGAACCCCTGATCAAAGTAATTAGGTTTTCGGCCATTTTGAGCATCTGTTGTTTTAGGCATTGAGACCTGTCCATGGGGCTGTTGTACTGGTCTCTTTGTATTTAGAGGTGCTTTAGTCTTTGATTTGAAGCTGAAGTCGTTTTAACATAAATGTGTAGGCCTGAAAACACCCTCCGAAGCAGATGCCTGCTCAGTGGCTCCGGACCCATCTGAGGGAATAGTTTCCGAGGTTCCAATGCCTTGAGTTTCCAGCGGCCTAGTCAGCTCCATATTGGAGTCGGAAGCGGCTTGCGGCTCTATCGTAGCAGGCGTCAGGGGCTGCAAAAGCGCCTCACTGAGAACTGGAGAACCGGCGACTAGCTTAGAAGAAGCCTAGTCGTCAGTTTTGGACCTTGGATGCCTGTCCTTTTCTTTGTGTTTCTTTTGAATTGCGGTAGTCGGATGGCTATCCAACGACATTGTGTAATTAAATTTTCTGCCAAAATAGTGAAATGCAAAGTTGTACCGATGCTTAATAGTGCGTTGGTTAAATCTAGCACAAAACCGACAATTAGCAACGTCGTGGATCAGGGCCTAGGCAAGGAATACAGTAAGAATGGAAGTCCTTATGAGGCATTTGCTTCCTACAAGACATGCAATTAACTTTTTCTGACATTGGCCTGGAGCAAAAAAAAAAAAGTTTCCCCAACGGGGTACTTAGCTTTTAATGAATACTTCGGATCTGAAATTCGAACACAAACCTCAGGAGTCGGCAGACCGGCACTTAGGAACTGCTTTTGCTTCGGGCACCGTGCTGCAAGAAAGACTGAAGAAAATGGCATCGGCTGCATCTTTTATACCCCTGGTGCACTGACGTCAGGGAGGAGGCGACAGCAACCGACGCCGGACCTAGGCTTTGGAATTCAGGCCGACTGCGGGTAGCCTGCCAGCAGGATAACCCAACTGTAATGACTGCAACTGTGAAACACGATTAACATCCGTACTATGTTTAGTGTTTCACTGTTGCAGTCATCACACCTGGGTAGATTCTCAAAGCTGAAGGGTGGAGGCAGTCAAGAAGAGGTAGGGCTGGCTAGAATGCCTTGCAGGACTGCTGTGGCAAAACCTACCCTGGATTTGGAAAAGATAGGCAGGTGGTAATGCTTGGTCAATGTGTGCACACAACTCCAGGTAGCAGCCTCCATGATATCCCTGGTAGGGACTTCCCCTGAGGAATGCTGCAGATGTAGAGGTTGCCCTAGTGGAATGTGTTCTGACGCTTTGAGGGGTTGGTTTCCCCATGGTACTTGTAGCAAAAATTGATGCAATGTGCTATTCATTTAGAAACTGTTTGCTTTGAAATGGCCTTACCCTCTGCCCTTGTTGCAAAGCAGACTAGTAACTGGTCAGATTTTCTGAAGGGCTTAGTCCTATCAAAGTAGAATCTGAGCGGTCTGTGCAAGATCCTTTCCCCTTTATTTTCAGGATTAGGGAAAAAGGTAGGTAAATGGATAGATTGGTTGAGAGCCACACTGGACACCACTTTAGGCTTAAAGAAGGGTTAGTCCTGAGGGAGACTCAGCAAGGAAAATAATGAAGGGTTCAACAGCCATAAGTGCTTGTAGCTCAGACACTCTTCTAGCTGAAGTGATGGCCAGAAGCAAGGCTGTTTTCAAAGAGAAGAATTTTAACTCTGACGACGCTACAGGCTCAAGGGGGAGTAGTGTGACCTTTTCCAGTACAAAGTTAAGGTTCCACGCAGGGGTGGGTGCTCTCCTTGGCGGCCTTAATTTGTCTGCCCCTCTCAGGAACTGTTTGATAAGAGGGTGAGAGAAGAAAGGTGGCTCAGTGTTGTAAAAAGCCAAAATGGCAGAGGCATGGATCTTAATAGAGGAAAAGGATAGGCCTATTTGGAGTAGATCTGTAAGGTAATCCAGGATTAGAGGCAGGGAGGGCAAAGTTGTACCCCCTCCCTCAGATTGAATCTAGGAGCAATAACTTTTCCACTTATCAGCATAGGATTTCCTTGTACTGGGTTCTTCTAGCTTCAAGGATGACGTTCCAGCACTCGTTTGCTTAGGCTGGTTACTGGGGGAGAATTCAAGGAATAAATCAGGCGGCCAGATTTGGGGTTTGCAGTTGCGGATGCAAGATCTGTCCACCTTGCTGAGAGAGCAGAGTTGGGTACTGGTGTAGGTGCCAGGGTGACACCGATGACAGGCTTCGCAGGAGTGGGCATCAGTGTTGGCGTGGTCAGTCTGGGGCAATCAGAATTGTCCTTGGTCTGTCCTGTCTTATCTTGAGCAATACTCTTGAGAGGAGGGGCAGAGGGGGAAGGCATAAATTGAGAGATTTACTACTGGAAGGATAGGGCATCCACTTTCCAGGCCCTGCTGTGAGGGTGTCCTGGTGCATAATCTTCTGAACTTGAAGGCTGCTACTTGGAGTTCAGTGCATAACTTTACAAAACATTACAATCTGCCTCTATTCTAAATCCAGGGCAGACTTTGCCACTGCAGCTCTGCAGGGCCTCATAGCCGCTCCTAATACTGTTTAGCTCCAGCCCCACAACCATAGCTTTGGGACTCAACCCAAATGTAATGACTGCAAACAGTGAAACATGAAAGAACATAGTACAGTTGTGTACACTTACCATAAATGTAGATGTTAGAGTGTACTCACTGTTGCAGTCCAGGTTTCCCACCCGCCATCCCCCTTATTTTTGCTGGAACTTATCTTTACTTCTCTAATCTATACAACCTAGGTGATGTATTTGCTTATAGATGAAGGTAAAGCTTATTTTGGTGCATTTGTTTTATTTACATAATTCGCCTACCTTTTTGGGGGCACCTGACATCTGGGGCAAGAAAAACTAAACAAAATGGCATCTGCTGCATCTTTTATACCCCTGACGACCTGACGTCAGGGAAGAGGCAACAGCAACCGACACAGGACTCAAGACTTTGGAATTCAGGCTGACTGAGGGCAACCTGCCAGCAGGATAACCCAAATGTAATGACTGCAACATTGAAACACGAAGAATATCTGTGGTGTTGTCTGTTATTAGCAGAGTAGGGATCTGAAAGCTGTCACAGCACGCTGCACAGCTAGCATCTCTTTCTGGTTGAAGTGCAGATGCGTTTGACTTGGGCACCAGTGGCCCTGAATGCACTTACCATCCATGTGTGCCCCACCAGACAGTCTGATGCGTATGTGCTTAGGGTCTGGGCGGTGTGGGGTTGAGTAAAGGGCAGTCCCTTGTTGTGGTTGCATGCTGCTGTCCACATAAGAAACTCTGCCCTTAGAATGGGTACTACGAGATTGACAGTTCCCAGGTCCTGAGAATGTTGGCAAAGACTTGAATACAACTGAAGTTTCCTCATATGCAGTCCGGCATATGGAATTAGTAGGATGCATGAGGCCATAAACCCTAGGGCCTGCAGGATTTTCCTTGCGGACAGCTGGGTTCTGAAGGCCATTTGAGTAAAACAGCCTGTCAGATGGGCTTGTTTTTCTGGAGTGAGGAATGCCATCTGGGATGCTGTCTCCAAGCTTGCTCCCAGGAATACAATCTTTTGACTAGGAACTAGCTTTGATTTATTTCATTGATGGTGTACCCCAGGTAGGTTATTTTTATTTTATTTTTTTTTTACATCAGGTGCTGCAACAGCATTTCCTGACTGCCTGAATCAGGCAGTCCAAGTATTGATAAATTTGAATATTTATCTGTCTGCAGTAAGCAATGGCTGGAGCCAGGCATTTTGTGAATACTCTGGGAGCAGTGGATACACCAAAGGGAAGTGCAGAGAAAGTACAGTTTTGTACACTTAGCATAAATGAAGATGTTAGAGTGTATTCACTGTTGCAGTCATCACACTTGGGCTATCTGCCTGTAGGTAGCCCTCAGTTGGCCCGAATACCAGAGCAGTACAGTTTTGTACCTACCATAAATGTAGATGCTCAAGTGTATACACTGCTGCAGTCATTACACTTGGGTTACCCTGCCGTCAGGCGGTTCCCCAGTCGGCCTGAGTTCCAAAGTCTTGGTCTGGCGTCGGTTGCCGTCGCCTCCTCCCTGACGTCAGTGCGACAGGGGTATACAAGATGCAGCCAACGCCATTTTCTTCAGTTTTTCTTGCCCCAGATGTCAGGTGCCTCCAAATAGGTAGACAATTCCAATTGCTAATAAAACATACATAAGAAAAGCAAACTAACAACTTACAGCTACCAGCAAATACTCCCCATAGGTAGTAAGGGTAGAAGACACAGGTACGTACCAGCCAGTAAGAAGGGAAGGAGGGAGGGTAACCTGGACTGCAGCAGTGTATACACTCAAACATCTACATTTATGGTAGGTACAAAACTGTACTATGTTCGTGTTACACTGCTGCAGTCATTACACTTGGGTAGAATTCCAAAGCTGAGGTAGGGTGACTGGTTCTACAAGGCATTAGGGGTGGCTATAAGGACCTGCAGCACTGCAGTGGCAAAGCCAGCTCTGGATTTAGAATAGAGGCGCAGATGGTTATGCCTGGTGAAGATATGTACAGAACTCCAAGTTGCTGCTTCCAAAATATCCTTGGTAGGTACTCCCCTGAGGTAGGCAGTTGAAGTGGCTGTTGCCCTGGTGGAGTGATATCTAATGCTGCTAGGTACAGGCTTTCCATGGTATGTGTAGCAAAAAAGTAAACAATGTCCTATCCATTTTGAAATGGTCTGTTTTGAAATGGCTTTTCCCTGTGCTCCAGCAGCATATGCTACCAATAGTTGCTTAGATTTTCTGAAAGCTTTGGTTTTGTCCAAGAAGAAGCATAACTGCCTGTGAATGTCCAAAAAGTGCAGTAGTCTCTCCCCTTTATTCTGTGGTTTAGGATAAAAAGTTGGCAGGTGAATAATTTGGTTTAGAGCCACACTGGATACCACCTTTGGCATAAACGTAGGGTTACTTAAAGACACCCTCTCCTGGTGGAAAATGAGGAAAGGTTCCACTGCCATTGGTGCCTGTAATTCTGAAACTCTCCGTGCTGATGTTATTGCCAGGAGCAAAGCAGTTTTCCAAGAGATATATTTTAATTCTGCTGTTAGCTGGCTCAAAAGGAGGTAAAGTTAGTTTTCCCAAAACAAAGTTGAGGTCCCAAGTTGGAGTAGGTGCTCTACGGGGTGGTCTTATGTTTTTAGCCCCTCTGAGGTACTGTTTTAACAGAGGATTAGAGAAAATTGGTGGATCCGTGTTGTAATGAGCAGAGATGGCAGATGCATGGATCTTGATGGATGAGAAGGAGAGGCCTTTGGCCAGCATCTCAGTTAAGTATTGCAGTATCTGAGGAATGTTTGGGACAAGAGGGTCAAGGCTGAGAGCTTGGTTCCAGGCACAGAATCTCTTCCATTTATGCGAATAGGCTTTCCTGGTACTTGGCCTTCTGACCTCCAGAATGACATCCATAACAGGTTTGGAGAGAGGCATTGCTTGCTTGACTAAGGAATCTTCCATGCAGCTAGGTTTAAGGTCTTTAGCTGGCTGTGTAGTATTTGATTGTTGTGCTGAGTCAGCAGATGTGGGATTTGAAGCAAAATCCAGGGTGGTACTTGTGCTAAGCTCCTTAAGACTGGGTACCAGTGCTGGCGTGGCCAGTCTGGTGCAATCAGGATCATCTTTGGCTCTTCTTGCCTGGCTTTTATGAGTACCTTTGGCAGGAGAGATAGTGGTGGGAAAGCGTATACTTGTAGGTTCTCCCAGCTGAATGAGAGGGCATCCACTTTCCATGCTTGTGGATGGTAACTCCTTGTGCAGAATTTTTGTAGCTGGCAGTTTATTGGGGATGTAAACAGATCTATGTCCGGGCTCCACCATGTCTGTGTTATCATTCTGAATATTTGTGGATTCAATTCCCATTCGTGGGGATCCATGATGTTTCTGCTTAAGTCGTCTGCCAGTGTGTTTTTCTCTCCTGGCAGGAAATGTGCTTGCAGATGAACTTGAAGGTTTATAGCTGTGTTCCACAAGGTCATGGCTCGTCTGCATAGGGGGTAGGAATGAGTGCCCCCTTGCTTGTTTATGTACCACATAACTGTGGTGTTGTCTGTCTATCAGTAGTTGTCCTGGATGCAGCAGGTCCTTGAAAGCTATAAGGGCATTTTGTACAGCTAGCATCTCTTTTTGATTGATGTGAAGATGCCTTTGTTCTGCAGGCCACGTGCCCTGAATACATTTGCCTGCCATGTGTGCTCTGCAGGCGTAATCCAATGCATCTGTTGTCAGTGTCTGCCTGGCTGTGGGTTGTGTGGAAGGCTGTCCCTTGTTGAGGTGACAAGCTTGAGCCTACCACTGAAACTCCTGTTGAAGGCAAGGGATTAGTGGTATATATCCGTTTCCAAACTTTGACAGTGTTGAGACCATACATTCTTTAGGTACCATTGTAGTTTCCTCATATGCAGTTTGGCATATGGAATTAGTAGTATGCAGGATGCCATGTAACCCAAGGCCTGCAGAATTTTTCTTGCATGGAGTTGGGTCTTTGTTGCCATCAACTGAAAGTATTGAGTCAGTTGTCTTTGCTTGTCTGGCGTGAGATAAGCCATCTGGGCCGTTGTGTTCAAGCTGGCACCCAGGAATATAATCTCTTGTGAGGGCACTAGTTTTGATTTCTTTTCGTTTACTGTGTACCCCAGGCAACTTAGTAACTTTTTTACAAACGCCAGATGCTTTAGAAGAATGTCCTTGCTCTCTGCTTGAATCAGGAAGTCGTCCAGGTACGGATAAATTTGAATTCCTTTCTGTATGCAAAATGCAATTACTGGTGCCAGGCACTTTGTGAAAACCCTGGGCGCAGTAGATAAGCCAAAGGGCAGTGCAGAGAATTGGTAGTGCATTGAATCAGCTATGAATCTGAGGTATCTTCTGCAGTTTTGTCTAATAGGGACATGCAGGTATGCCTCCTTGAGGTCCAAAGTCACAAGCCAAGCTTTCTTGCCCAGCATGGGAAGAAGCTGCTGTAATGTTAACATTTTAAATTTCGGAATATCCAGGTAAGTGTTTAGAGATGAAAGATCCAGAATGGGCCTCCAGGCTTTGTCCTTTCTGGGTACCAGAAAGAGTCTTGAGTAAAATCCTTGTCCTTGCTCCTGTGATGGTACCTTTTGAATAGCTCTCATATCCATGAGTGGTGTAATTTGTTTTTGAGCCTCTGCCCATTGATTTGGTGGCAGATTTGGCATTCCTTTTAACTTTGGCAGAGTGTGAAAGTGGAACCTGCAACTTTGAAATACAATGTTGAGAACCCATTTGTCTTTGGTGATAATTTGCCAATTGTGGTAGGAGTGTGCCAATTTTCCTCCCAAGGGGGCTGCCAAGAGGGATTTGTTTGGCAGCTGTAGTGGGAAGTCATTGGAGCTGCTTTTTATATGGTTGGGGCCTGTCTTCCCCTTCTTTCTGGCCTGATGCAACCCATTGTCGAGGCCTACAAGAACCTTGTGTTTGACCTCTACCTCTTGGACGTCTGTATCTTCCCCTTTGAGGTCTGTCTGTAATTGGAAAGGACCAATTATTAGTTGGCCAGTTACTGCTAAATCTAGGAGGCTGAACCTGTAAGAAATCCTTCACCGTTTGCATAGATTTTGCCTTATCCTCCATTTTCTTTAATACCTCTTCTGCCTTAACTCCAAACAACACATCCTGCTGCAAAGGTGTATCCAATAATTTTGCTTTAACATGATCTGGTAACGTATGTTCGTTTAACCAAGCATGTCTTCTAATGACAGAGCCTGTAACTGCTGCTCTGCATGAGGCCTCTAGAGAATCAAAACCACATTGCAAAGTATGATTTCCCACTTGTTCAGCTGCATGCAATAAATCCTGCATTTCTTTAAAATTAGGAGGATCTGATTCTGGAAGCATTTTCTGTTTTAACTGAGACAGTAAAAATTGCTGATATTTTAGCATGTGAAACTGGCAATTTAAGGCTCTCATTTCTAAAGTTGCAGACATATATACTTTCTTTCCCCGTCTGTCTAATTCTCTGCAATCTGTCAGAGGGTACTGGATTCTTGGCTGATGAGGCCTTAACTCCTTTGGATTCCCTGAGAAATAGCTTCAGGGTCGGCTACAGGGCTTTTATACAGAAATTTATGCGAGTCACAGACTCTGTATTATCTGTCAGGTTTAACAGGGGCTGGAGGTAAGGAATAAGGATTTAAGCTGGATTCAGTTTACACCATCCACAATATCTAACACTGGCGGAATAGCAAGGGGTCTGTGCTGAGGTAATAAAAGGAAGTCTGAGCCTTTTCTTGGATTCTGAGTAATCCTGGCCTTCCCGGTGGAAATGCTCCCTCATGGTACGTAGGGTTTCCCCAAAGGAGTAGTCCTCAGGCGGTGAGGCTGATGGAATTGATTCCTCAGCATCAGAATCCTTATAAGGAGGTAAAGAGTACCCTAGGTCTGAGGATGAATCAGAAGAGATGGACACCTGGACGGATGAGTCAGTCTGCATCGTGTCTAGGCCTTTTATCAGGAGGGGGATCGGACCCCCTGATCAGAGTGATTAGGTCTTCGGCCATTTTGAACATTTATTTCTTAGGCATGGAGGCCTGTCCTGGAGAATGCTGTGTTTGTTTCTTTGATTTTAAAAGAGGCTTAAACTTAGCTGAGGGTTTAATGCTTAACTGAGTAGGTCTGAAGACACCCTCTGAAGCTGTGGGTTGCTCAGCTACTCTGGATCCCTCTGAAAGGCAAGTCTCAGCAGGCTGAATAGTTTGTGCATCCGAAGGCCCAGCCATCTCCACGTGGGAGTCAGAGGCGGCCTGTGGTTCTACAGAAGCTATCGTTAAGGGCTGCAAAGGCGCCTCGCTGAAAACCGGAGAACCGGCGACTGGCCTAGAAGAGGCTTAGTCAGTTTTAGGTCTCTGATGCCTATCCTTGTCTTTGAGCTTTTTGTGTATTCCGGTCGTCGGAAGTCCCGACGGCATGGTATAACTGAATTTTCTACCAAAATAATGTCGGGCAAAATCAAACCGACGTTTAATAGTGCACTTGTTAAACCTAGCACAAAACCGACAACCAGGGACTTCGTGGTCTGGGCCTAGGCATGGGATACAATAGGAATGGAAATCCTTATGAGGTATTTGCTTTCCACAAGAAATACAGTTATTAACTTTTACTGACATCGGTCTGAGGCAAGAAAAAGTTTCCCCAACGGGTTACTTAGCTTTGTAGAAGACTTCGGTTCTGGATTCGGAATGAAAATCTCAGGAGACGGCCGACCTGCACTTGAACTGCTTTTGCTTCGGGCACCATGCAACAAGAAAGTCTGAAGAAAATGGCGTTGGCTGCATCTTATATACACCTGTCGCACTGACGTCAGGGAGGAAGAGACAGCAACCGACGCCGGACCAAGACTTTGGAACTCGGGCTGACTGGGGAACCGCCTGACAGCAGGATAACCCAAGTGTAATAACTGCAGCAGTGTAACACGATTAACATCTTAGCATTTCTGTGTTGGATGCTGTCGCTCCAAGACTGACATCAGGGGTATAAACACTGGCAGCAAACGCCATTACATCAGTTTTTCTTGCCCCAAATGTCACAAGCCTCCCACATAGGGACCTAGGTTATGGTGGGGACCACACCACCAGTAAAAAGTAAAATACCAATACCCCAGATGGGGGTAGTAATAGCCATAGATAGAGTGAGAGAGAGAAAACCAGGGAGCTGGAGGGAGGGAAACCAGGACTGCAACAGTGAATACACTAACATCTACATTTATGGTAAGTGTACACAAAACTGTACTATGTTATTCGTGTTTCACAGTTGCAGCCATCACACTTGGGTAGATTCCCAAAGCTGAAGGGTGGAGGCAGTCAAGAAGAGTTAGGGCTGGCTAGTATGCCTTGCAGGACTGCTGTAGCAAATCCTGCCCTGGATATGGAAAAGATAGGCAGGTGACAATGCTTGGTGAAAGTGTGGACAGAACTCCAGGTAGCAGCCTCCAGGCTATCCCTGGTAGGGACTCCCCTGAGAAATGTTGTAGAGGTAAATGTTGCCCTAGTGGAATGTCTTATGAACCACCGGAGGGGTTGGTTTCCCATAGTGCTTGTAGCAGAAATGCATGCAGTGTGCTATCCATTTGTAAATGGTTTGTTTCGAAATGGCCTTGTCCTCTGCCCCTGTTGCAAAGCTGACTAGTAACTAGTCAGATTCTCTTAGACCTATCAAGGTAGAATCTGAGCTGTCTGTGCACGTCCGAGTGCAGGATCCTTCCCCTTTTATTTTGAGGATTAGGAAAGAAGGTTGATCCGCACTGGTGGTGCTGCGGTAGCGTTGTCGCCTCATAGTAAGACGCTTTCCAGTTTGATTCTCAGCTAGAGCGTCTTCTGCGTGGAGACATGCGTGAATGGGCGTACCTTCGTTGAAGGTTGTGCGTCAGGGCTGGTAACTCGGCACGTAAAAATCAACTACCAATCATTAGCGGACCGGAATTCCGCTTGGGCGACCCCTAACCAGGAAAAGCCGAAAGACGCAAGCAAGGAAAGAAGTTTGGCAAGTGGACAGATTGATTGAGAGCCACACTGGACAACACTTTGTCAGCAAGGAAAACAATGAAGGGTTCCACAGCCATGAGTGCTTGTAGCTCTGACACTCTTCTAACTGAAGTGATGGCTAGAAGCAAGGCTGTTTTCCAAGACAGGAATTTTAACTGTTGATGCAGCAGGTTCAAAGGAGGGAGGCGTGAGTTTTTCCAGTACAAAGTTAAGGTCCAAAGCAGCAGGGGTGGGTGCTCTCCTTGGTGGCCTTAAATTCTTTGCCCCTCTCAGGAACCGTTTGATAAGAGTGTGCAAGAAGAGAGGTGGTTCAGTGTTGTAATGAGCAGAAATGGTTGAGGCATGTATCTTAATGGAGAAGGACAGGCTTTTGTGGAGTAGATCTGATAGGTAATCCAGGATAAGAGAAGCAGAGAGAGCAGTGTTGTCTCCTCTCCTTTAGATTGACTCCATGAGCAGAAGTTTTTCCACTTATCAGCATAGGATTTTCTTGCACTAGGTCTTCTGGCTTCAAGAATGACGTCGAGCACCTGTTTGCTTAAGGTTGGTGGGGGAGAATTTGAGGAATAACCCAGGCTGCAAGATTTAGGGTTTCAAGTTTTGGATGCAGAATCTGTCTTCTGCTGAGAGAGGAGGGTTGTATTCTGTTGTAGGTGCCAGGGTGGCACAGATAGACTGTGCAGGAGTGTGCATCAGTGCTGGCATGGCCAGTCCTGGGCAATCAGAACTGTCTTTAAGAGTGTCATGCTTTGTCTTGAGTAATACTCTTGAGATGAAGAGCAGAGGGGGGAAAAGCATAGACAGAGATTTACCCACTGAAAAGATAGGGCATCCACTTTCCAGGCCCTGCTGTGAAGATTCCTGTTGCAGAATTTGCTGAGCTGGTGGTTGTAGGGGGAGGCAAAGCGATCCACCTCTGGGGTCCCCCATTTCTGAATCAGAAGGTTGAAGGTGCTGTGCTCCAACTGCCACTCGTGTGAGTCTAGGAGACATCTGCTTAAGTAGTCTGCCATTAAGTTTTATTTGCCTGCCGGGAATTGAGCTTGCAGATGGACTTGAATGTCCAAGACCGTGTTCCACAGGGCCATGGCTAGCCTGCAGAGTGGGTAAAAGATTAGGGATCTGAAAGCGGTCAGGGCTTTCTGTACAGCTAGCTTCTCTTTTTGGTTGATGTGCGGATGAATTTGATTTGGGCTCCAGTGGCCCTGAATACATTTTCTGTCCATGTCTGCCCCCCCAGGCATAGTCTGATGCATCTGCGGTTAGGGTCTGGGTGGCTTGGGGTTGAGTAAATGTCAGTCCCTTGTTGTGGTTGCATGCTTCTGCCCACCAGAGGAATTCTGTCCTTAGACAGGGTATGACAGGAATGATAGTTTCCAGATCCTGAGAATGTTGGCACCAAAGACTTTTAAAGTACCATTGGAGTTTACTCATATACAGTCTTGCATATGGAATCAGCAGTATACATGAGGCCATGAACCCTAGGACTTGCAGTACTTTTCTTGCAGATAGCTGGGTTCTGGTGGCCATTTGTTTGTGGTAATCTGTCAGACTTGTTTTTCTGATGCAAGGAATGCCATCTGGGAAGTTGTAGCCAAGCTTGCTCCCAGGAATACAATCTTTTGACTGGGTACCAGATTTGATTTCTTTTCCTTGATTGTGTACCCCAAGGAGGTGAGAAGGTTTTTCACAAATGTCAGGTGCTGCAGCAGCAATTCCCGACTGCCCGCCTGAATCAGGCAGTCGTCCAAGTACGGGTAAATTTGGATATTTCTCTGCCTGCAGTATACAATGCCTGCAGCCAGGCATTTTGTGAATATTCTGGGTGCAGTAGATCAGCCAAAGGGAAGTGCAGAGAACTGATAATGCATAGAGCCTGCCCTGAAACAGATACTCCCTGCATGATTCCCTTATGGGGATAGGCAGACAGGCTTCCTTTAAAGTCTATGGTGACTTACCAGGCATCCTTGGCTAGCACAAGAAGCAGTTGCAGGGTAAGCATTTTGAATTTTGTGACTACCAAGAAGGTGTTGAGAATGGAAAGATCCAGGATTGAGCACCAAGAGCCCTCTTTCCTGGGTACCAGGAAGAGTCTTTAGTAGAATCCTTAACCCCTCTGTTCTACTGGAACCGGCTGAATAGCTCTGATATTGAGTAGGGAAAGTACTTGGTTTTGAGCCTCTGCCCACTGGTTTGGAGGAAGGTCTAGAAACCCACCTGGGGTTGACAGTGAATGGAAGTACAATTTGGAGCCCTGGTAAACAATATTGAGGGCCCAATGGTCTTGAGTGATGGACATCCAGTTTTTTTAATAAAGGGCAAGTTTTCCTCCTAGGGGCACAAGCAACTGGGGAGTGGAGTAAAGAAGTCATTGTGATCTTTTTCCATAAGGAGGTGGCTTACCACTCCCTGCTTTAAGGGTGGGGCACTCCATTGCTTAGACCTCTGCATACCCTGAGACTGCAGTCTGGGTGGTCCGTTTCCGCTGGGTCTGGTTTGAGAAGGCCTGGAGGAGGCTGGAAAGGACCAGTGTTTGGAAGGGCAATGCCTACTGAATCTAGGGAATTGCACCTTTAAGAATCCTTTAACAGTCTGCATAGACAGCTTTTTCTTCCATCTTTTTAAGAACCTCTACTGCTTTGGTGCCAAACAAAACAGTCCCTATTCAAAGGAGCATCTAGTAACTTTGATTTGATAAGGTCTGCTCTTTCAGCCAAGCAGGTCTTCAGTACAGTGCTGGTGACAGCTGCCCAGCAAGATGCTTCTAGGGCGTCAAAGCCACACTGCAAAGTATGCTTGCTGACTTGGCTTGCAGAGTGCATAAGCTCCTGCAATTCTTTATTTTCTGCACAATATGAAAATGTTGCCACTTTTTGTTTAATAAGTTCCATAATATGTTGCTGGTACTTCAGCATGTGAAACAGACAACTCAATGTCCTAATAGCAAGAATTGCAGAGGTACATACCTTCTTACCCCATCTGTCCAAAGCTCTGGAATCCCTGTTCGAAGAGGTGGGATTCTTGGCTGTAGTAGCCTTTATACCTTTAAGTCCCTAGAAAATGATCTCTGGGTCAGCAGTAGGATTCTTGAAAAGAAATTTGTGACCGTCAGGTACTCTGTAGTACCTCTCTGGTTTCCTAGGGGCAGGAAGTAAATGTCAGGAGTAAGACTGGATTCCATAAAATCATCATCCACAACATCCAGGACAGGGGGTATTGCTAAGGGCCTGTGTTGAGGCAACTCTAGAAATCCTCAGTCTCTCTTTTTGGACTGAAGATGGTCTAGGCATTCCCAGTGGAAATGCTCTTGTAAGGTATGCAAGGTTTTACAAAAACAAAATTAGTCTGAGGGGAGGTAGAGAAATGGATTCCTCTGCATCTGAACCCTCATAAGCAGATAAGGGCATGTCTTCATAATCAGAAATTTCAGAGTCATTGCACTCCTGGTCTGCAGAAGCTGAAGGGGATTGGACTCTCTCTTAGCTGGGGAAGGCTGACTTCCCCTTATCACCGTAATAAGGTCTTCAGCCATTCTAAGCATTTGTTTTTGTGGCATGAGAGCAGGTGCATGCACTTTGGTAGTCTGTTTTCTGGGCATACTCTAGGCTTAAGAAACTCGGTAGTATTGGTTAAAAAAAGAAGTCCGAGTTGAACATCGGTTGAGCAAACAACTGCCTCAGAAGCCGGTGCCTGTTCAGTGGCTTCAGACCCACCCAAGGTAGAGACATCCACAGGTTCCATAGTCGAAGAGTCTCGTGGCATACCAGACTTCAAATGGGTCTCAGTAGAGGCCTGCGAATCCATTGAAGCGGGCATCAGGGGCTGCGAAAGCACCTCACCGAGAACCTGCGGACTGGTGACTAGCTTAACGGAAGCATCGACGGCAGTTTTGGACCTATGCAGTCTGCTTCTGTCCATCTTTACGTTTTTTCGGAACATCAGTAGTCAGATGGCTTACTGAAGTCATTTCAGAATACGGAGATTGAGAGCAAATTAATTTAGCGACAGAGTGCCAGACGACGAATGGCTCAGGTGTCAAATAAGGCGCCCCGGGAAAGGAAAGTCGGGTGGTACTGGGCCAAAAAAAAAAAGGGCAAAAATGAAAACCGGGGGGGGACAGGAAAAAAATTGTCTTTTGCTGGC
>NC_056748.1:493312551-493339407 GCF_019279795.1 Protopterus annectens
AAGGAAGAGGTTCTAAAAAGGATGGAAGAAAAAGCAAAATCTGTGCAGACAGATTTCTTGCAGGTGCAGCCTCCTAGATTCAGTAGGCATTGCCCCTCAAAGCATTTGTACTTTCCTGCCCCCTCAAGGCCATCTCAAACTAGACCCAGGAGAAACAGACCTCCCTCCGCCAGACTGTAGTCTCAGGTATGCAGAGAATCTAAACAATGGAGTGCTTCCACTTCAAAAACAGAGTGCTAAGCCACCCCTTACAGAAAGAATTCACAATGACTTCTCAACTCCTCTCCTCACCTCTGCCCGACTGCTCGTGCCCCTAGGAGGAAAACTTGCCCATAATGCAAAAAACTGGACCTGCCGTCACCAAAGACAGATGAGTCCTCAACATTGTATCCCAGGGGTACAGGTTTTACTTTTTCTCACTACCAACCCTAAAAAGAGTTCCCAGACTTTCCTCCAAACCAGTGGGCAGAGGCACAAATCCAAGTTCAATCCCTGCTCTCCATAAAGGCAATTCAACCTCCTCTTGCAGAACCGATAGTTCATGGGTTCTATTCCAGACTCTTCCTGGCATCTAGAAAACAGGGCACTTAGCACCCAATCCTACATCTTTCCACCTTCCTGGTGGTACCAAAATTCAAAATGGCTCACCCTTCAGCAGCTTCCTCCAATGCTGTCCAAAGATCCCTGGTTAGCCAACCTAGACCTAAAAGAGGCCTATCTGCACATCCCTATCCGGGACTCATGCAGTTAATACCTACATTTCAGGGCAGGATCCTATGCATTCTGATGTTTGCACTTCCCTTTGGCTTATCCACTGCTCCCAGAGTATTCACAAAATACATGGCTCCAGCCATTGCCTGTTGCAGACGAGAAAAATTCAGATTTACCCATACATGGATGACTGCCTGATTCAGGCAGACAAGAAAAGCTGTTGCAGCACCCGACATTTGTAAAGAACCTTCTAATCTCTCTGGGGTACACTGTCAATGAAAAGAAATTAAAACTAGTCCCCAGTCAAAAAATAGTATTCCTGGGAGCAAGCTTGGGCACAGCATCCCAATTGGCATTTCTTACTCCAGAAAAACAAGCCCATCTGACAGGCTATTTTACTGAAATGGCCACCCGAACCCAGCTATCCGCAAGGAAAATCCTGCAGGCCCTAGAGTTAATTTCCTCTTGTATCCTACTAATTCCATATGCCAGACTGCATATGAGGAAACTGCAGTGGTACTTAAAACATCTTTGGTGCCAACATTTTCAGGACCTGGAAAAACTTACCTTGTCTAAGGACAGAGTTTCTTTTGGTGGGCAGCAGCATGGAACCACAACAAGGGTCTACTCTTTACTGAACCCCACGCCGCCCAGCCCCTAACCACAGACGCATCAGACTATGCCTGGGGGGACATACCTGGACAACGAGTGCATTCAGGGCCACTGGAACCAAAGTCAAATTAATCTGCACATCAACCAAAAACAAATGCTAGCTTTTCAGTACACTCTAACAGCTTTCAGATACCTACTCTCTCCAGGACCCTTGCAAATAAAAACAGAAAATACCATAGTTATGTGGTACATCAACAAGCAGGGGGGAACCCACTCTTACCCACAGGCTAGCCATGGCCCTGTGGAAACCCAGCCTTGGACATGCATGTTCATCTGCAAGCTCAATTCCTGCCAGACAAAATTTACTTGCAGACAACTTAAGCAGAAATCTCCTAGACCCACACGAGTGGCAATTAGAACCCAGCACCTTCAGTGTTCTAATCCAGAAGTTGAGGACCCCAGAGGTGGACCTCTTTGCCTTCCCCTGCAATCAACAGCTCAGCAAATTCTGCACCAGGGCACCACAGCAGGGCCTGGAAAGTGGATGCCCTATCTTTCCAGTAGGAAAACCTGTCAATCTATGCATTCCCCCTCTGTCCCTTCTCTCAAGAATATTGCTCAAGATAAGACAGGAAAAAGCAAGGACAATCCTGATTGCCCCGGACTGGCAACGCCGGCACTGGTACCCACTACTGTGCAACCTGTTACCGGTGCCACCCTGGCACCTACCTCAGATACCAACCCTCCTCACTCAACAGGGGGGGGCAGATCTTGCATCCATAACTGCAAACCCTAAATATTGCAGCCTGGCTTATTCATTGAATTCTCCCCCAGTGACCAGCCTAAGTAAGCAGGTACTGGACGTCCTCCTTGAAGCCAGAAGACACAGTACAAGGAAATCCTATGCTGATAAGTGGAAATAGTATTGTTCCTGGATTCAGTCTAAAGGAGAGGACACACCTCTGTGCCCTCCTTGTCTCTAATCCTGGATTATCTAGCAGATCTATTCCACAGAGGCCTATCCTTCTCCTTCATTAAGATCCATGCCTCTGCCGTCTTGGCTCATTACAACACTGAGCCACCTCTCTTCTCTCACCCTTTCATCAAACAGTTCCTGCAAGGGGTAAACAACTTGAGGCCACCAAGGAGAGCACCCACCCCTGCTTGGGACCTTAACTTTGTACTGGAAAAGCTCACGCTCCCTCGCTTGGAGCCTGCAGAGTCAGCAGTGTTAAAATTCCTCTGTTGGAAAACAGCCTTGCTTCTGGCCATCACGACTGTGGAACCCTTCATTATTTTTCAAGCTGACAGGGTCTCCCTTAGGACTAATTCTTCCTTTATGCCTAAAGTGGTGTCCAGTGTGGCTCTCATCCAATCAAGCCATTTTCCAACTTTCTTCCCTAATCCTCAAAATAAAGGGGAAAGGATCCTTCACTCCTTGGACGTGCACAGACAGCTCAGATTCTACCTGGATAGGACTAAACCCTTCAGGAAGTCTGACCAGTTAATACTCAGTTTTGCACCAGAGGCAGAGGGCAAAGCCATTCCAAAACAATTTCCAAATGGATAGCACAATGTATCCACTTCTGCTACAAACACCATTGGAAACCAACCCCTCAGGGGGTCAGATCACATTCCAATAAGGCAACTTCTACAGCATTCCTCATGGAGTCCCTACCACGGACATTCTGGAAGCTGCTACCTGGAGTTCTGTGCACATCTTCACCAAGCATTACCACCTGCCTATCTTTTCCAAACCCAGGGTGAGTTTTGCAACTGCAGTCCTGCAGGACATTCTAGCCAGCCCCAACCCTTCTTGACTGCCTCCACCATTTCTTCAGCTTTGGGAATCAACCCAAGTGTGATGACTGGAACAGTGAAACACGAAGAACATAATATAGTTGTGTACAGTTAACCATAAATGTAGATGTTAATGTATTCGCTGTTGCAGTTCTGGTTTCCCTCCCTCCAGCCCTGTTCTCTCTCTTTTCTGTGTCTATTACTCGCACGTTATAGAGATATTGGCATTTACTTTTTACTGGTGGTGATTTTCCTGCTATACCTTAGCTCCCTATTGGGGGCAAGAAAAACAGATTTAATGGCATCGACTTCCTGTTTTTATACCTCCTGATGACCTGACGTCAGTCATGGAGCGACAGCAACTGACGCAGAAATACTAAGTGTCTGGTATTTGGGCAAACTGAGGGCTACCTTCAGGCAGATAACCCAAGTGTGATAACTGCAGCAGTGAATACACTCTTGGTAAGCGTACACAACTGTATGTTCTATCCTCTAAGGTTTCGATAATAGAACTCTGGCAGAGAGGAAAAATAAACTCATTCTTAAAGGGCTCCTAAAAGCCCCTTTTAAGGAAGCCTTGTCCAAGGCCGACCAGTCTCCTCTGGCTTCTAGATCAAAATCCTCCCATCCGGTGCTGACCTCTTCATCGGCACAGATTGCCAAGAAACATGCCTCTAAAGGTTTCTGTATGGACTTGAAACCCCAAGTTCTGAAGCTTTCAGAATGGTTCGAATCTTTGGCACTGAGAAACTTAGTACTGTAACTCTGACTCCCGTGTCTCCTGCTACTACAGCCATGCCAGTGCAGATTTCCCCCCATGGCACAGCAGACAGTGCCAAAGTCTGGTAAAATTACCCAACCCAAGACTGCTTATTCTCCTTCCTTGGATAGTTTTCTAGTCCTTTCATAGAGATACCTGACTCCTTCTGGGTTGTCCATTCGCTCCACCAGAAATCTCTCTGCATTTGATTTTGTTAGGTTCGTGGATCAGATCCTGACAGCCAGGGATTTTCCATCATCTGCTCAACTCCCTGTCCCTTCTGCTGCAGGGGTTTACTCACCTTTGACCCCTACTTATTATTCTCCTGTGATCTCTGTGCAGGCTTTAGAGCTCTCAACTCCCAACTTCTCAGGTTCCAGTGGCTTTGGCGCCGACTTTTTGTCAAGTCTGGCTCTGGTTCTCACGGTGCCTTTGGCACTGACAGGTTCCTGCAACTTTTGTCTTCGCCATTGGGCCCGAGGTGCTCAACCTGGCCCCGAGTTTTTCTATGGACCTGGCCGTATCTCTTCAGGCTGTACCAGCTGGGGACCTGTCCTTGATTCCAGTCTGTCAGGTGGGTCTTTCAAGGAGGAGTGTGACCCGGGTTCCAAGTTTTCTCTGTTTTGGGCTCCCATTCTTCCTCAGGGCGGCCTGCCTTTTAGGCCATGGAAAGAGCTTTGACCACTGCCTCTTAGGTGGCTATTGGATTACTGGGGTCTTCTCAGTGATCCCAGCTCTTTTCTGCCACCAACCTTACCCCCTGGACAGAGCCCCATGGTAGCAAGATTTGCTTGCTAAAGGAGTAACCTCTTTAGTGTCTTCCTCAGATGTTCCTACTGAGGAGCTTCCTTGGAAGAGATTGTGTAAGAGGAAACACATTGATTCTTCTGAAGAATTTGTCAGAGGGCACTGATTTCGGTCAGGGGGGGTTCCCCACGGTTGCCCCTGGAATACGTCTCCTTCGGAAACATTCTAGAGATCCTAAAACAGAGGGGTGATTGGAAGTCCAAGGACCTTGTGAGGAATCTGTGTACTTGCAGGCCTTTGATGCACGCCACTCTGCCTCCTGGGTGACCCTGCCTGCTTGACTGCCTAATTAAGTTAATCGCTCATTGGGCTTTGAAGGCTCCTGATTCTGTAGAACCAGTCCCTTGGAGATCTGACAAGATTATTTCGGCTCCTGAAGACCATCCACATTGAGCGAAGGGCTTAGCAGTAGATGCCATGGTGGTAGTGGCTGCCACCAAGAAAGAACTGGTTAAGGAAAGTTCTACTGTACATCCCCCTAACCAAGAGTCTAGGGTGATGGACAGGTTTGTGAAGCATGTCTGAGTCATCTATCTTCTCAATCAGGTCCTTGAACTTCGAAAAACAAAAAAATAGCAACCACCACTGGATTCCAATATTTACTGACCAGGAACGATAAAACAGCAATGTATCCAAGGTAAGCACATTTGGGCTGTGCCCTTCAGATAAAAGCAACATTCATAGCATCTTTTCTTAAAAGAAATGGCAACCAGTCATATTCTAGTATTGTAGCCGCTGTTTCCTAAGATCGGGTTTTAAAGGGACCACATCATTAAGCCCAGGATACCTGTGTGCTGTCAACTCCAGTATCCATTTTGTTTCTTCTAATTCTGCATCATTTACTATATCACCCCCCCCCCACTAAACCCTTTTATAACTGTCCAGATGGCCATGAATATAAAATAATGTCCCTCTTTATTGGAAATGTGCCTAAGCAAGGCATTGTGCTTATTCCTTGTCCTTATAGCGGACGAATGATTCAAAATCCTAATTTTAAATTTACAGTTAGTCTTGCCTACATAATAGCAGGTGCATCTCTGACATGTGGCAAGGTAAACCAAATTCATGGTATTGCAATTGGCATTATCCCCAAAGTGATAAACCCTTCCTGTGACCGGGTGTGTAAAGCTGAAATCCCTATTCAAGCTGCCACATGCTTTGCAATCCTCATATGGTCTGGTCCCTCTATTGACCATTACCTGTTTGGAGCTTTCCATGCCCTCATTGCCCAAGATATCCTTCAGGTTTCTGTTTCTTCTAAACCCAAAATTGGGCTAATCACCCAAGACATTCCTTAACTTCTCATCTGTTTAATAAAATCTTCCAATTCTTCCTAACTATGCAGCAGACCCTATGGATGTTACTATAGGTGAGCATTAGTCTAGTCACACCATCATTACTATTGTTAGTGCGTGATACAGTAATGCCTGTCCGTTTTAACCAGGGTTGTAACCTAGTTTCCCTGTGTTGTCTCTGGCGTTGAATGATGTCATTTATTTTCTTGCCATCATAGCCCCTTTAAGTGCCCCATCATCTTTACTAACTCATCTTCATAATTCTGGTCTTCAGTGCATAATCTAGAGACTCTTCCCATTTTAACTAGTAGAAATTACTTGAGGTACATGAAAAGTGATTAAGGGGGCAACATAGTAGTGATGACAGCTGAACAATATAACACTGCCATGAATGAAGATGCTTAATACTGATGAATGCTCCAGGATAAATGTTAGAGATACACATAACAGTTTTCAGTATATTAATTATTTTTTGTATGACGCTCTTATGAACCAAGTTATTGACAAAACTGCACAACTTTTGTTTGGTAGAAAAACTTGAGGGTCGGGACACTATTCGTTGTTCTGAAAGTTCTCAAGTGTATGACCGACCCTCCGTTTAGACTGATTTGTATCAGCACCCCATTCTGTAACTGAGGGTATCGCTTTAGTTATAGATTTCATGTTAAATCCTGTAGTGAAAGGTTTAGCTTCCTATTTAAAGCATTTTTGGGACTTGGATAAATTAAGATAATTGTTTTCCTCTTTTTTATCAAGACTAAGCACATTATTGTGACTATTGATGTGGTGTTATTGTTTACTTGCATTCCTCACCAGCAAGGGGTGGATGCTGTTAGAGAATTTCTTACAAAACATGCTAATTTTGAACACAACAAAAGCAATTTTGTATGTAGTATATTAGAGATTGTACTGGAACACAGTTTCTTTATATTCAGTGGGCAATTTTATAGACAACTTAAGGGGGTAGCGATTGGTTCCTCTGCTGCACCAGCTTATGCAAACACTTATTGCTTTTTGGGAGTCTACTGTACTCTCAGAAATGAAACAAGCCTGTAACGCCTTTTTTTTTTTTTTTTTTTTTTTTATGCCAGCTCTGTGGACTACTTGATCTTTGGTATAGAGGGGGCCCAAGGTACAAGTGAACAGTTTTTGAGAGACTTAAACATTAAGTCAGGGTTTCTGCAATTTGTCAAAAGTGACAGTGGGAATAAAGTTAACTTTTTGGATGTATAGAACGGAATGAAACCACTAAGCTGTTTGACAGTAAGATTTATAGAAAGGAAACCTTTATTAATGGATATTTGCATTACAAGAGTAATCATCCTTTTATTAAGAAGAATATCTCAAAAGGACAATACGAGCTTGCCGTATGACAACTTTTTTATTAGAATTACAAAGAGAATTTGACAGGATTACCTCTGTTTTTAGACAAAGGGGTATGACCATGACCAAGGGTATCTTGAGGTCCTTCAACAGGATATTTGGGAAGAGAGGGAGACCTTATATCCTCTTATACTAAAAGTCCCCTTCATTAGTAACAAAATGAGAGTGGCAAACAGGCAATTTGTACTGTTTGTAATTTATATACAACTGTGGCGGTATAAGGCAGATTATCCAGAAAAATTGGAAAATTCTGGAAGGAAATACTGATTTAATTATTCTTTGGAAGTAAACCTAGTTTTGTCTACAGAAATGACAATAGTATCAAGAAAGTGCTTAAAAATAGTTCCATTGATGGGGTAAATCAATGTTCAGTCAAAAAGTAGGGATGATTAAATGTGGTCAATGTACTTTCTGTAGATGTATATCAGAGGGATCATATGTAATGTTACCCCACATTAAATGTACCTTTAAGGTGCCGAATTACCTACCATGCAAAACTAGGAGTAGTATACATTGGGTTATGCAGTGGATGTGTGAAGCATTTTACTCTGAGATTACTACACGTACCTTGATGGAACGTAATGAGAGCGCATAACTATTCCCTGTACAAACGCTGAGGAATGTAGCAAATACAAAAAAAAAAATATTTTCTATATTCAAAGTGGTTAATTCTAATCTGGGGGGGGGGTTAAAAATTATTTGGAGCAGAGAAACATTATGGCAGATTAAGCTAGGAGCAGATAAAAAAAACCTGGCTTAAATGAGGCCATTAATATTAAATGTTTTTTGAAATACAGAAAATTAATAGTTTGTATCAACTGGGTCATTTAATTTACGTTGTTTTTTAATAATTTTATTTAGTATTTGATATGTATATGAAATTCTTGGGTCCACATGAATTGAAGTATGTGTTTTTTAAATTGTTGATTTTTTAATTGACATTAAGTTTGCATTGGTTAATTGGTTTTAATAGGTTTTTTGAAACATTTAAGCAACACTTTCATTAGTTGCATTATTTTTCTGAGGAAGTAGTGTTGAGACGAAAGCATTGAATAAAGCTTTTTATATGCTAAAGTTTTTCACTTTCCAGTCTTCATTGACCATTGGAAGCCTTTGTTAGTTTTTTTGGTGTGTTTGGCACTGGTTTCACGTTTACTGAGTTTTTTCCATCTGAATATCTGTTTAAAGCTTCTTATATTTTTTCCAGCCTTTATTATTTGAGTTCATGTACTCCTTCAGTGTCTCATTTTATTTTAATCTACTCTGAGCACATTTAATGTATTTTTTCCTCTAGGTTACTGGAAGCCATGTTTTGTACCAAAGTTGTAACTCAAACTTGTTTTTTGCTAAACAGGTGCAGGGTTCTTTCCTGTCAGTTTTCGTTATCTTTCCTAGTTAATTTTGTATGTTAAGTTGTCTATCTCGCCTTCATTCTTGCTGGATGGGTTCGGAGCCGACCTCGGCTCCGACTCGGCCACTCTAAAAGCTCGAGAGTTGGTTCCACCGGCTCGAGGCTCCCCTTATATCCCACAATGCTAGGCGAGAGTTACCTCAGATCTCGTTTGCCGCTACAGCTTCGAGGTTGGTTGCTTCTACCGGTTCCTGGTGAGTGTTAGCTTTTTCTTCTAAAAGTTACTCTTTTTACCCCTTTTTAAGTTAAATTCTCCTTAGATTAGTGTAGATCATAGAACTTTATCCCCGACCCTAATTTTTTCCCGTTTCTTGTCTAAAAGAACCTTTGGTTCTTCCCTTGGGCCTTAGGCCTTCTCTTCCCTAAGGGAGTGTTTGTGTAGTTTACTATAGTTTACTACATTTTATTGTACTTTATTTCTAGTATCATTACTAAAATTGTTATATTTTCTGACAGGGTATAACTGGTGTGTTTGAGTGTGTGTTTGTGTACACCTGTCAGTTAGGCAATGTCTAAAGAAGCAAAGGTCTCCGGATTCAAGAAGTGTGATGCGTGCTGTCAGAAAATGTCTCTGACAGACGCTCACACTTCTTGTGTCTATTTTCTGGGGCCTTTGCACCTGCAGGACTCATGTGCTGTTTGCCATGGCTTCAGCCCCAGGGTCCTGCAGGAAAGAAAAAACAAGCTAATTCTGAGAGGCTTGTTGAAGCCTGAGGATTCCCTGTCCTTCTCAACAGGGAAGCCCTCTAAGGCATCGAGGTCTTCGGCTCCGGCTTCTGAGCCGAGACCTCAGGTTGTTCAACCTTTGCCTTTATCGGCTCCGGCTGGAGCCGATAAGTCTCAGTCCACAGTTTCTGTGGCTCCTCGCTCGGCTGGAGCCGAGGGTATTGAAGTACCCGTGTCGGCTCCGACCAGATCTTCGGAGCCGACAACTAGAAAGAGATCAAGGTCACCATCTATTGGCTCCGTTCATTCGGCTCCAGGTTCTCCCCTGCTGTCTGAACGGAGCCAAAGGTCTCATTCCTCTAGGTCATCGAGGCTGTCCGATCATGACCTTCAGAGGGTAGTGAGTCGACTACTTAAGTCCGAGGCACTAGCCCAGATGCTTCAGAGCCCGACTCATCAGTCGGTGCCTGCCCCGGTCCATCAACTCTTTCCTCCTTCGACTCTTTTGAGTTCGGAGCCGGGTCGTGTCGGAACCGAGACTGTGGTTACTTCGGAGCCGAGACAATTGTCTTCGGCTCCGTCGTCGGCTCCGTTTTCTTCTGTGGAGGAATCTCGGCGCCGGACTTCCCTCGTCGGCTCCGAGGGGGTGAGTGGCATCGGACCCTTGTCCGACCCCCCTCTCCCTCTCGGTGCTTGGCGCTGGTGAGTACGGCTCCTACATCGGCCTCGAGCCATCACTGTCGGTGCCGAGGGGGTTCTTAGCTCCTCGGGCGGGACCTCTGGCTCTCCCTGACAGGGGTGCATTCGAGGTCATGCGGAGTGTGTTAGAGCCTGGCTCTACTCCACAGTCTGCTCCGTCAGCCCCTCCCTCGATGCTGCCTCAGGGTAAGTCGACTCACTCTCTCATCCCGGACCGCAGAGAGCCAGCTCCTCAGGAGCCCCTGTGGGATTTCATCCTCTTCCGAGGCCTCTCCTGATTTGGCAGAAGAGCCCCTCGGAAGAGGAAGTGCAAGAGGAAGCACATTGACTCACCTGAGTCTATCACGCCAGACACAGATCTGGATGATTCTGAGGGTTCCCCGTTCCCCTTCTGAAGATGTCTCATTTGCAGACATTCTGGAGATCCTTAAACAGAGGGAAATTGGCCAGCCCTCAACCCTTCGGAGGACGAATCTGTGTATCTTGAGGCGTTTGGATCTCGTCCTTCCAGCTCCTGGGTGTCCCCCTTGACCCCCTCATGCAGGTGGTTGCTAAGAAGGCATGGACGGCTCCTGATTCAGTGGACCCCACTCCCAGGAGACCCTCCAAATTCATCACAGCTCCATCAGACAAGCAATTTTATCAAAAGGAGTTTCTGTGGATGCTATGGTGGTAGCTGCCGCCACAAAGAAGGAACTGGCTGATCCTTCAGTGCCTGTCCATCCACCTAACAAGGAATCTAGGTCCATGGATAGGTACGGAAAGCGGATGTTCTCCTCAGCGACATTTACCATGCGTTCGCTGAATTACCTGTGCCATTTCACTCGTCTTCAAAGGGACTTGATCAAGGAAGCGAGTGAAATGTTGAAGGACCCTACAGCTGCGGGTTTCCAAGAGAAAATGAACACGCAGCTGGCTATCCTTAATTCCATTTCCAACTCCTCCATGCGCCTCCTCTCTTATGCGGCCGATGGAGTGAGCAGATCCGCAGGAACAGGGGTAGCCTTACGTAGGCACGCCTGGATGCGGCTATGCAACTTTGCGGAACCTTTAAAGACGTCTTTCACGAACTCCCCTTTTGATGGATCATCTCTTTTTGGTCCTCAAGTGAAAGAAACACTGACTAGGTGCGAGACTGATGGCAAGACCCTTTCTGCCGTCGGAGTCCGTTTTTCGACTCCTTCTAGGCCTTACCCCAAAGGGCAGAAGGGTGGAAAGATGTGGTTCCGTAAACAATCTCAAGGGACTTCGCCTGACGACAGAGTCGCTTTCCTACCAGAGGCAGAGGTGGGAATAACAATGGTAGACGCCGCCCTAGGGGCAGGGCGGTCCGCAGAACGAGGACAATCCGAAAGCCTTTCCTGACAAGCCCTTTCAGCACCCCTGAGGTGTTGCCCGACTGCCCATCTTCGAGGCAGTCGGGGAAGATTGTCACTGTACCCAGAAGCCTGGCTATCCCTGACTCAAGACAAATGGGTACAGTCCATCATTTCGAAGGCTATTCTATCCCCTTTCTTCGTTTTCCAAATCAGTCAAAAAATCCCTTCCAGATGTTCCACCCGCTCAAAGGGATATAGCAGCTTTGGAAATTTCAAAACTGCTTACAAAAAGAGCAATTCAGTCAGTGCCAGCAGACCAACAAGGATCCGGAATCTACTCAAGGTTCTTTTTAGTTCCAAAGAAAACAGGGGACTGGAGACCGATTTTGGATCTCAGTGTCTTGAACAAATCAGTCAAGAAAACAAGATTTCGGATGGTCACGCTGCAATCCATTCTTCCCCTTTTGGGCAAAGAAAACTGGATGTGCTCTATAGACCTTCGGGATGCGTACTATCACATAAAAATGAACAGACGCTCCAGAAGATTCCTCCGCTTCAGGCTGGGAACCAGTCATTTTCAGTTCAGGGCCCTGCCCTTTGGTCTCACCACTGCCCCCCTGGTGTTTACCAAATGCATGGCAGTGGTAGCTTCTCACCTGAGACGACAAGGATTCCAGGTGTTTCCATATTTGGACGACTGGCTTCTCACAGCTCCCACCAAGCATCTCCTTCTGATGGCCAGAGATTATACTTTTCGCGTTTGTCAAAAACTGGGTATTTCAATAAATTGCGAAAAGTCTGTTTTGTCGCCTTGTCGTACTATTACCTACATAGGCGCAAATTTAGATACTATAAACATGTCTGCAACTCTAACGAACCAAAGGATATCAGACATTCACAAATTGGTGTCACTTCTTCTCAACAACAACAGAGCCAAAGCCAGGTTAGTTCTAAAGGTGTTGGGAATCATGGCAGCGGCCATACCTCTCCTCCCATTGGCCAGATACCACATGCGGATCCTTCAGTGGATGCTTTTTTCTCAATGGTCGTACCAGGAACTTCCAATGTCTCACACCATTATGATCACGCAAGCGTGCAAAAAGCATCTCATTTGGTGGATGTCTTCCCCCCAGCTCCTGTCGGGAAGACCTTTTGTTCCACCTCCTCCGGTTGCTACTCTGACAACGGATGCCTCCCTGATCGGGTGGGGGGGGCATTATCAGGGCAGGACAGTCCAGGGCACATGGCAACCAAACGAATGCCACTTGCACATAAATGTTCTGGAGATGAGAGCAGTGCTTTTAGCGTTGCAAGCCCTTCAAGACTCTCTTCCCTTGGGAACGATTGCAATCCAGACAGACAATATGTCTGTAGTGTGGTACATCAACAAACAAGGCGGAACCAGATCATACCCCCTGTGTCGAGAAGCACTCAGACTGTGGCAATGGGCGATTTCTTCTCAGCGTTTTCTGATAGCAACGCACATCCCCGGGAAGTCCAATCACATTGCGGACAAGTTGAGCAGAGCTATACTCATGCCTCACGAGTGGTCTCTGAAAGACTCTGTAGTGAGAGAGATATTTCTCAAGTGGGGTCAGCCTTGCTGCGATCTTTTTGCTACTCCCCAAAACAGCAAGTGCAGAGAATACTTCACTCTATTCCCTTTTCCAGGCCAACCCAGCACGGACGCCTAGTCCAAGTTTGGCCCGGGACTTCTGTATGCATTTCCTCCTTTCCCTCTGATCTCTCAAGTAATACAGAAAGCTATCGCTCAGAAGGCCTCATTGATCCTCATTGCTCCTTACTGGCCTCGACAAGTGTGGTTCCCCTTTCTACATCGCTTTCTCTTGAGCGACCGTGGAGTCTGGACCTAGTTCCAGATCTTTTGATCCACCAGTCGGGTCAGTTTCATCGCTCCCTCCCTCTCTGAACCTCACTGCTTGGTTCCTCCAGTTCCAACCGTAGCCAGGCTTCCTCAATTATCTCACTCGGTTAGAGATATATTGATAGCTTCCCATAAATCTTCCACTCGAAAATTATATTTAAATAAGTGGAAACGCTTCTCATATTGGGCACAAGGAAAGGACATAGATCCTTTCACCGCTTCCATCCAACTAGTCCTTGATTTTCTAGCTGAACTCTTCCATGCAGGTTCATCTCCATCTACTCTTAAGGTTCAATTGGCAGCTATTTCTAATTTTCATGTGGGCATTTCTGAATCTGCCCTTATGTCCCACAAACTTTGCAAAGCCTTTTTAAAAGGAGTTTTTCTTCTCAGACCTCCTATAAGAAATCCTCCTTCTCCTTGGGACCTAAATTTAGTTCTTGCTTCTTTGATTCTTTCCTTTTTCGAACCTGCAGCTTCATGTTCCTTAAAATTATTATCATGGAAAACTCTCTTTCTGGTGGCTATCACATCAGCTAGAAGAGTTTCAGAACTTCAAGCACTCAGTTGTCGTTCTCCTTATCTCTTATTCCATAAGGACAGAGTTTCCTTACGAACTAACCCGTCCTTTTTGCCTAAAGTGGTTTCAACATCAAATCTAAACCAATGCATTGACCTCCCTGTCTTTTTCCCGGAGTATTCAAATAGGTCTGAACAAAAATTACACTGCCTGGATGTTCATCGTCAATTAAGGTATTACTTGGACAGGACGAAACAATTCAGAAAATCTGATCAGCTGTTTGTCTCCTATGCGGAAAGCAGAAAGGGACTTCCAGTTTCAAAGGTATCATTATCCAGATGGCTAACATCTCTGATTACCCTTGTTTATAAGATTAGACACCAAAAACTGCCTAATAAACCTAAAGCCCATTCCACCAGAGCTTTGGCTACTTCTCTAGCCTTCCAAGACAGACTGCCTATTGACACCATTTGTGCAGCGGCTACTTGGGCTACTCCTCACACTTTTATTTCCCATTATAAGTTGGATTTAGCTTCTAGGCATAGAGCTAATTTTGGTTCCACTGTTCTCAGGAGTCTGTTCCGTTAGGCCACCCGGGACAAGGTGCTAGGGACGGTCCCATCCAGCAAGAATGAAGGAGATAGACAACTTAACATATAGAAGTTATGTTCTTACCATAACGCTCCATGTTAGTTGTCTTCTTCTCGCTTCTTCTTAAGGCCCCACCCTCCTTCCCCTGGCCTGGACAGACCTAGAGGAGTTGTGATCGTGACCTCTCTTTCTACCACCTCTTTCTTAGTCATATGCTATTATGCATATTTCTTATTTCAGGATGTAGGTCACCCTTTTCTTCCTGCTGTTAGAGGTGGATTCTGTTTTACAGTTATACTGTTATTTATATAAGCTGGGTTAGCTTACAAACGAGATCTGAGGTAACTCTCGCCTAGCATTGTGGGATATAAGGGGAGCCTCGAGCTGGTGGAACCAACTCTCGAGCTTTTAGAGTGGCCGAGTCGGAGCCGAGGTCGGCTCCGAACCCATCCAGCAAGAAGAAGGCGAGAAGAAGACAACTAACATGGAACGTTATGGTAAGAACATAACTTCTATTTTCAGGCCATTTTGGTTTCTTCTCTAGACTGTGTACTTGCTAGCCTGTAACAGAGTTCTGTAAAAGTTGCTGAGCTCCTGACCCTTGTGTTTCTTTCTTGCATTGGAAGAGCTGAAGTTAAGCTGTTGATTGGTGTGTAGCCATCTTGGAAAGTCCTCAAGTGTTGTCAGCTCTTCTCAGTACTGTGAGAAGGGTCTGGGAAGATGCCCTTGTTTAGCCAGAATGTTGTGCTCATCCCTGCTGAAGCGGTTACTGCCATTAATAATCCTACTTGCCCCAACTTTCCTGTCAAAAGTTGAGCATAAAAGTAAAGCTTTCTCTCCTGCTCCAGTTTCACTCACTAGTCAGGAGTAGTTTGCCTTGCTCTGTTTTTTTTGTAGGCCATTGACAACTTGCAGGTGACTTTTGGTAAAAGGAAGAAAGACCACTCTTTTTTTTTTAAACTATTTAAGAAATTGAATCTGGAAAGGAAAGCAGTGGGATAGAGTTTTCCGTCTCTTGAAATAACGGATTCAGACTCGGGAGCACATGTTAGCTGAATTTTCCTGTCCGGGATTCTTTCTCTGTTTCAGACCTGAGTCACTGTTTTCAGTGCAAGTACCCTCAGGCTGATCAGTCATTTGTAACAGCTCATCTTATTTTCTAAGTGGAATTCCCAGAACCACCACATCTGCCCTAGTGCTGTCAGCATTAGAAGATGTTTTTGTAACTGCCTGATGTTAAGTTGTCAAACTCGCCTTCATTCTTGCTGGATGGGTTCGGAGCCGATCCTCGGCTCCGACTCGGCACTTGCTAAGCTCGAGAGCTAATTTTACCAGCTCGAGGCAACCCTATATCCCATGATGCAAGGCGTGACTACCCCAGATCTTGTTTGCCGCTTCGCGAAGAGGTCTTTTACCAGCTCAGGTAGTGTTTTTGTATTTAACTTTACTACAGTTAAATATCTTCACTTTTTTTCTGTGTGGGTGGAATTTTAGTACTAGTATTAGTCTTTCTATAGCCTTCTCATAACCCTATACTCCCTCAACCTATTGGGTTTAGTTAGTTTCCCCTTCAGGCCTTAAGCCTCCCCTTTCCTTATTTCCTGTCAGGGTGTTTGAGTGTTGTACTTAGTCCCCCCCCCTCTTTAAGTTAATTGTGTGGGTGAACTTTGTGTGTGTGTCTTTGTGCACTGGGCATTATTATGTCCAAAGAATCGAAGGTCTCAGGCTTCAAGAAGTGTGACTCGTGCTGTCAGAAGATGTCTCTGACAGACGGTCACACTTCTTGTGTGTACTGCCTGGGACCTCTACACCTGCAGGACTCATGTGCCATTTGTCATTCTTTTAGCCACAGAGTCCTGCAGGAACGTAGGAATAAGTTAATCCTACGAGGCTTATTAAAGCCTGAGAGCTCCCCGGCCAAGACCGGGTCGGGTAAGCCCTCTAAGCCACCTAAGCCCCAGGTTTTAAGTTCGAAGCCTTCGGCTGTGGCTCCGACTCCTTCGGAGTCGAGGTCGGCTCCGGCTGGAGCCGACCTTTCTCTGAGGCGGTGGTATCGGTGCCGGCCGGCTCCAATACGCCTAAATCGAAATCGATGTCTGCTCCGGCTGGAGCCGACATTTCTATGTCCCAGACTGGAGCAGACAAGTTATCAGCTCCGACTGGTACCGAAGGGTCTTCGGCTCCGATGGTTCTGACCTAAGAAGAGATCTCTATCTCCTTCCCTGGAGTTGATTCGCTCTGCTCCGGGATCTCTGCATTCGGAGCGGAGCTGTCAGAGACTATCTTCTAGGTCTTCCAGGCTCTCTGACAACGACTTGGAGAGAGTGGTAAGCAGATTGCTGAAATCACAGGCACTGGCCCAAATGCTCCATAGCCCATCTCAGCAGACGACCGCTATCACTCATCCCCTGAATTTCCTCCTTCGACTCCTCTCTTCCAGAGTTCGGAGCCGGAGCTTCTCGAAACCTTGACTGTTGGTGCGTCTGAGCCGATGCCACCCCTTTCGGCTCCTTCGTCTTCGACTCCGATTTCTTCCATGGAGGGATCCGGTCGTCGTGACTCCCGCATCGGCTCTGAGGGGGCGAGTGGCATCGGACCCTTGTCCGGCCCCGTTCTCCCTCTCTGAGCTTCGGCGTTGGTGAGTTCGGCACCATCTGCCTCGGAGCCTTCTCTTTCGGCGGGGCCGGGAGTTCCTGTTTCTTCGGAATGGGAGCTCTCTGGCCTCCCTGGAAGGGGAGCCTTTGAGGTGATGAGTGTTGTAGCCCCTTAGCTGAGTCAACAGTCTGTTCCATTAGCTCCTCCCTCCTCGGTGCCTGCTGATATCTCTTCCCACTCTCTTGCTCCCGGACCCAGAGATCCATCGCCCCAGGTTTCCCCACTGGGAAGAACTTCCTCTTCCCAGGTTTTTCCTGATCCTTCGGGGGAACCCCCGCGTAAGAGGACGTGCAAGAGGAAGCACACAGACTCCCCCGAGTCTACGACATCAGATACCGACTTAGATGAGTCGGAGGGTTCCCCACGGTCCCCCTCTGAGGATGTCTCCTTTTCAGACATCCTGGAACTCCTTAAGCAGAGGGGGAACTGGCCTTCCATTAACCCCTCCGAGGATGAGTTGGTATACCTGGAGGCTTTTGGATCTCGACCCTCCACCGCCTGGGTGTTTCCACCTTTCGACCCGCTCATGCAAGTGGTGGCTCGAAAGGCGTGGGCGGCCCCAGATTCTGTGGAACCAGTCCCCAGGAGGCCTTCTAAATTCATCACGGCCCCCGCAGGCCAACAGTTTCTTACCAAGGGTGTCCCTGTTGATGCCATGGTGGTGGCGGCTGCCACCAAAATGAACTTGCCGATCCTTCTGTACCTGTCCATCCTCCTAACAAGGACTCTAGGACCATGGATAGGTACGGTAAGCGGATGTTCTCTTCAGCGACCTTTGCTATGCGCTCGCTGGACTATCTCTGTCACTTTTCCCGGCTTCAGAGAGACATTCTCAAGGAACTAGGTGAGGTAGTTCAGGATCAGTCAGCTGCTGGGGCTCAAAAGATTGCCTCACAGCTCGGAATCCTAAATTCTATAACTAACTCCTCCATGCGGCTCATTTCTTATGCAGCCGATGGGGCGAGTAGAGCCGCAGGCACAGGAGTGGCACTTAGGCGTCCGTGTTGGATGCGGCTTTGTAATTTCGCGGATCCCTTTAAGGCGTTCTTCACTAATACTCCCTTCGATGGTTCGGCTTTGTTCGGGCCTCAGGTGAAGGACACATTGACCAGGTGTGAGCAAGACGGCAAGACTCTTTCTGCCGTAGGAGTCCATTTCTCCACCCCTTCAAGACCCTATCCCAAAGGTCAGAAGGGGGGGAAAATGTGGTTTTGTAAATCCCAGGGAGCCACGCCGGATGCACGTGTTCAGTTTACCCCCAGAGGCAGAGTGGGTAATAGACGCGACCCTAGGGGCAGAGGGGGTCCGCAGAATCAGGGTAGCAGGGAGCCTCTCTCTGATAAACCCTTCCAGCATCCCTGAGGTGTTGCCCGACTGTCCACCCTTGGAGGCAGTCTGGGGAAGATTGTCACTGTACCAAACAACCTGGCATTCCCTTTCTCAAGACAAATGGGTGCAGTCGATCATATCCGAGGGTTACAATATCTCTTTCGAGAGATATCCCGTTTCTCATCAATCCCTTCAGACGTTTCACCCGGTCTAAGGGAATCGGCAAAGCTGGAGGTATCAAAGCTCCTAGCAAAAAGAGCCATCCAACTAGTGCCAGCAGACCAAGTAGGATCCGGAATCTACTCAAGATTCTTTTTGGTCCCCAAAAAGACGGGAGATTGGAGACCAATTTTAGACCTCAGCAAACTAAACAATTTGTCAAGAAGGCAAGGTTCCGGATGGTCACGCTTCAGTCTATTCTACCCTTTTTGGGCAAGGACAACTGGATGTGCTCAATAGACCGTCAGGATGCTTACTATCACATAAAAATTCACAGGCGCTCCAGAAGGTTTCTCCGCTTTCGGCTGGGGACCAGTCATTTTCAATTCAGAGCCCTGCCCTTTGGCCTCACTACAGCCCCCAGAGTGTTTACCAAATGCATGGGCAGTGGTCACGGCTCACCTGAGACGTCAAGGATTCCAGGTGTTTCCGTATCTAGACGACTGGCTCCTCTCTGCCACCACCAGGCATCAACTTATCAAGGCCAGGGACTACACTCTTCACATCTGCAACCAGTTAGGAATCTCTATAAACTCCGAAAAATCTTCATTGTCTCCTTGCCAATCTATTACCTTTATAGGCGCAGAATTAGATACTGTCGGGATGTCAGCAAGACTCACAAACCAAAGAATTCTGGACGTCCAAAAGTATGTTCGGATCATACTACTCAGCAGAAAGATCAGGGCCAGATTTGTCCTGAAGGTACTAGGTCTTATGGCTGCGGCCATCGTACTCCTTCCTTTAGCTCGCTTCCACATGCGTCTCCTGCAGTGGATGTTGTTCACCCAGTGGTCATTCCAGCAGCTTCCCATGCGCCACGAGATCTTCGTGACTCAATCTTGCAAGAGTCACCTAACCTGGTGGATGTCTTCTCCACAACTCCATCAGGGCTGACTGTTTGTTCCCCCAGTTCCGGTTGCCACAGTCACTTCGGATGCCTCTCTGATCGGTTGGGGGGGGGGCATTATCAGGGCAGGATGGTCCACGGGACTTGGCAACCCATAGAATACCATCTGCACATAAATGTCCTAGAAATGAGAGCGGTGCTTTTAACGTTGCAAGCCCTCAGCGACTTTCTTCCTTCAGGGACTATTGCAGTTCAGACGGACAACATGTCCGTAGTCTGGTATATCAACAAACAGGGCGGGACCAAGTCCTATCCACTGTGTTGAGAAGCTCTCAGACTTTGGCAATGGGCGATCTCCTCCCATCGGTTTCTGATAGCAACGCATATCCCCGGGAAATCCAACCTATTAGCGGACAGACTGAGCAGAGTTATTCTCATGCCATACGAGTGGTCTCTGTCAGTAGTGGATGGGATTTTTCAGAAGTGGGGCGTCCCTTGCGACCTTTTTGCTACACCCCAAAACAGCAAATGCCCAGACTTCTTCTCCCTCTTTCCACTTCCAGGCCATCCCTCCAGAGACGCTCTAACCCAGGATTGGCCCCGGGGACTTCTTTATGCCTTTCCTCCATTTCTGCTGATACCTCAAGTGATTCAGAAAGCTACCGTCTTGAGAGCCAAATTGATTCTCATTGCCCCTTACTGGCCTCGACAGATTTGGTTTCCATCCCTTCATCGTCATCTCTTGGTTCAGCCTTGGCATCTGGATCCATTTCCAGATCTTCTGATCTACCAGTTGGGTCATCTGCACTAGGCCATTCATTCTCTCAACCTCACTGCTTGGTTGCTCCACTAATTTCCTTAGCCAGGCTTCCTATGATTTCTAATCCCGTGCGAGATATCATAGTAGCTTCTCTAAAGTCCTCTACCAGAAGGATTTATGCTAGTAAATGGCAGCGTTTTTCCTTCTGGGAAAAGTCTAGGGACATAGATCCCTTTACAACCCCAGTACAGTCAGTCTTGGACTTCCTAGCTGAGATTTTTGTCAGGTTCTTCTTCCTCGACCAGTTAAGGTTCAGCTGGCAGCGATCTCAAATTTTCATGTTGGCTTAGCGGATCAAAACATAATGTCTCACAAGCTTTGCAAAGCCTTTCTTAGAGGGATCTTTCTGCTGAAACCTCCAGTCAAAGATCCTCCTCCGGAATGGGACCTGAATTTAATGCTGGCATCCTGGATTCTGCCCCCCTTTGAACCGGCTGCTACATGCTCATTAAAGTTTCTTTCCTGGAAGACAATTTTTCTGGTTGCTGTTACTTCAGCCAGGAGGGTGGCTGAACTTCACGCTCTCTGTGTCCGTCCCCCATACTTGGTTTTCCACAAAGACAGTGTGTATTTAAGAACTAAACCATCTTTTTTGCCCAAGGTTGCTTCCCAGACGAATATTAACCAATCTATTGAATTGCCAGTTTTTTTCCCTAATTATTCTAACAGAGCAGAACAGAAACTTCATTGTTTGGATGTCCATCGCCAACTCACATATTACTTGGACAGAACTAAACAATTCAGAAAATCTGATTAACTGTTTCTTTCTTATGCAGAAAACAGAAAAGGTCTTCCGGTCTCCAAGGTGACCTTATCCAGATGGCTGTCTTCTATCATTTCTCATATTTATCTCCTTAGGGGCAAGCAACTGTCCTCGAAACCAAACGCACATTCTACCAGGTGCCTAGCCACTTCCACAGCATTTCAGGATAGACTACCTATTGACACCATTTGTGCGGCAGCCACTTGGTCCACTCCTCACACCTTTGTGTCTCATTACAAATTGGACTTGGCCTCCAGGGACAGGGCTAGGTTTGGTTCCACAGTTCTCAAGAGTCTGTTCCATTGAGCCACCCAGGATAGAGGTGCTAGGGACGCAGTCCCATCCAGCAAGAATGAAGGCGAGTTTGACAACTTAACATTAAGAAGTTATGTACCTACCATAACGTTCCATGTTAGTTGTCTTCTCTCGCCTTCTTTCTTGCGTCCCTCCCTCCTTCCCCCTAGCCTGGACAGACCTTGAAATTGTACTCTTCTCTGGGTACTGTTCATCCTTTCTATTGACTTCCAGTTGGAAGTATCACTAGTCTTTAGTGGTTATTTGCTGTTTCTGTCCACATTTAGTCCTCCTTCTTCCTTTCTGGGAAGAAGGTTACTAGCAGGGTTTTTTCATAGCTACCAAACAAGATCTGGGGTAGTCACGCCTTGCATCATGGGATATAGGGTTGCCTCGAGCTGGTAAAATTAGCCCTCGAGCTTAGCAAGTGCTGAGTCGGAGCAGAGGATCGGCTCCGAACCCATCCAGCAAGAAAGAAGGCGAGAGAAGACAATTAGCATGGAACGTTGTGGTAGGTACATAACTTCTTATTTTCCCTGGCAGCCAAGGCTGCTGCATGCAAGAAAGCAGAATGCACAAAGTTCCCAAGTCTTAAAACTGTGATACACTCATCCCAGACTTGAGCCAGCAGCAATAACTTTAAAATTGATCCAGTTGCTACAAAGCATTTTAGTTCTAATCCTTCTCTTACTGACAAGGACAATAAAACAATTGAAAACAATTGGCAAGTTTTTTTTTTTGAGGGGGTGTTCTTCTGCAACTTAAAATTCTAGAAGTTTGAATTTCCTGGCATGTATGTTTAAAGTTCTGACTAATTGTGAAAGTATGAGGAATATTTTGTCTGAATTTCCTTCCTGTGAGGAAAATAATGTGCTTAATTCAGTTTGTCAGGGCACTACTCATTGTTTCAAGTGTGTATTTGACTCTAGGTACTGCATCCAAGGCTGTTTGCCTGGCTGTGTTTTCAGAACCTCCCAGAAGAAGCGAAAAATAAAATTTTAAATTGTTTTTTCGCTACAGGGTTTAGTTTTAGGACACTGTGCTGCAGAGGTTGTGTAATGAAATATTCACTGCATCAGTTTACCTCTCTCCTAATCCAAGTTTTCCAAAGGTTTTTTTATGCTCCTTCTTCCAAAAATGCTGGTAGGCAGACCTTTTAAAAACAATGGTTGGGGTGTTCTTAAAACAAAGCATGACCTACCCCCCCAGAACAAGAGACATTCAAATAAGGTAGATTACACAAGGGACATGTCTCTTTGCCCCTACCTCGGGAAGCCCCTTAGTCTCTATTTTCCTCTTTGGCAACAGGTTATTTCTATTTCAGGCAGGTGAGTTCTGAGGCTGATTAAGCAGGGTTGCAGAAGGCAATGGGAAGAATTTCCTCTACTTCAGGGAATAATTCACATACATCAGACCAAACTGCTCTGCTCCCTCTTACCTTACAGCACGTTATCTCAGGGGGTAAGAGAAATGGTTCTTCCTTCTCAGTTGGGAAAAGGTTTTTATTCAGGAATGGTTTTGGTGCTAAAGAAAGGAAAATGCCTGGGGGGGACCAGTTCTGCGCCTTTCTTTCCTAAATCAGAATGTGATGGGCAAGTTCAAAATGCTTTTTCTTGGGAACCTGTAGCCTCTTCAAATTCCTTTTGAGTTTTTTGGTAATGTTGGGTTTAAAATATGCTTATCACATTCCTATAAAACATTTCTTAATGTGATCCAGACCCATAAAACCTTGCCAATTCTCTGACTTGCCGTTTTGGTTATCCTTCACTCTGAGTGTTCACAAAGCGTCTAGCTCCTTTTATAGCCAATTGCAGGCTACAGGTTATCCACATTTTTTCCATATTTAAGGTTTGATTATCATTGCAGTCTTTCAAAGTGTCTGCAGTGTCTCACTTGGGTGAGAGAAACTGCTATAAAGGCTGGATTCCAAGAGATCATTCAAGACTTTTTTGACACTATCCCACAGAATCGGGGTGTCTGCTAGATGGCTCAATTCAGAGATTTTCTACAGGAAAAAAACTGTACAAGTCAGGATATTTTTTTCACTTCGACTTGGGTCACTGAGAGGCAATACCTCACGATTCTGTCTCTCATGGTATCTGTGATTAAGCATTCCCACTGCTTTGCTGTAATTTTGGGTTGTCTGCCAAGGTAAGCTAGTACTAGCTAGGTTTTAAAAACTCTCACTCTCCTCTTCCCGTGACAGCTGATTTGGCTGAGTGTATCCTGCAAGGGAAGCCTTCAGCTATGACAGGAAGTGGGTGTGCAGTCATTTTTGCCATCCAAAGAAAGTTTTTGACTTCACAGGATCTAGTACTGACTTTTCCACTTACTGCTCAGATAAGCCCCATTTGGGGATCACTCGTTTTGCTTTTTCTATTTTTGTTTAAAGAATTAGTATTTCTGTCATTGTGTTAAGTAATCTTTGTGGGAAATCTGCTTGCATCAGGGTTTATTTGGCTGCTATCATTGACACTTTGGTTGGTGGTGGCTGCTGCTGCTTTCAGTATTTCTCCCTGAAGTGCAGTGTGCTTTTGGACAGTTGGTCTTTAATCTTTTGACAGGAAAATATTGCAGAACTTGGATTTTTTGGGCTGTTATAGGTTTACTATATGTATGAGACTGTTCTGTGTGTATAACATAGGATTGAGATTTACCCCACTTTGTTTGTACAGTGGATATTTTAACTGGCAAGAAAATGTAGTTTAACCATATGCCATAAAACACTAATGGCAATTTAATGTGTGAAGCTATTTTTTAGGACTGATTTGGCACATTGTTTGCTTATAGTTTGGACTGTGTGATTTGAAATTTTCTTTGGTCATTTATAAAAGAAATCTGAACACATTTCAAACTTTTTTTTTTTTTTGATAATAGCAGTTTGGCAGAGTTTAGTTGTATAGAGATACTTTTTATTAGAAACTTCAAGTGGCTATTCTGATGAATTGTCCACTACTGTCAGTTCTATTTTGGCAGGTGTTCTCTCCTCTGACTTGATGAAGCCTACCTCTGGTAACCCCCCATGAAATAAAAAAATAAATAAATTAAAAATATGCCTCAGCCTATAGTTGGTGGCCATTTACCTTTTGCACAGTCTATGGAATGTGAGTTCTACACATCCTTTGGGACTATTCCAGTACATGGCATGGGTATGGAAGAACCAAACCCTTCAGATGCAGTAGTAGTCTGGGGTTAGAAACGTCTTGCACAACAGTACCGTCTTCCCAGGTGTTTTATCTAGCATTGATATTCGAAAGGAGAAAAGAAAGAAGATTATAGTTTATAATATAGGCTGATGTGGTTTCCTTGGCTGAGTGATCTCCACACTAATTCTAGTGAGTGTGTTCTCATACTTGGCTCTAGTGTTAGTTTTGCTAGAGACCTTTCAGTTTCAAAGAATGATGAGGAATTTGATTAGGACAGTGGTGATCTAGTCGACAAATTTACTGTCAATATTTCTTTGGAATGTGAACCTGGGCACAAGCCAAAACGAGTGCTCACTTTTTCTCAGATTGCTAGATTTAGTGGCGATTTGCTGGGAGGTAGTGGGGAACTCCCTCTGAGCTAGGAAGGGTATGACCTTTTAGAAGCAAAGATGCCTATTTCTGTGGCTGTCCCCCCATCTGCAGAGGACACCATTGTCTATTCTAGCAGTCCCTAAAAAAAGCCACTGAGAAAATAGAGGGTCTCCTGATATCACAAGTCTCTCTCCTTATTTGACTACAGACCTAGCTGCAGTCTTCCCAGCTGCTTGCTTAAATAAAAAACCCTTAGCTTCATCTACATGTATACATACAGATATTTCAAGCACTGGCATTAATGCTCTTCTAGCCTGCCCAGTGTACCAAAACAGTTGTTCCCATAATAATTGTCCAGGCTGTTCTTGAAAATGCCTAAACTAGTGTTTGTTTTAATGTAATTCAGTAGTGTGTTTCATGCATCAGCTGCCCTCTGAGAACCAATTAGTACAGTTCATTCCTGTAAAATCTTCTACATATGTTGCCTGATTCTGTACTACATTTTGATAACCCCAAACATTCTCGGAGGTAGTTTTCTCTAAATGCCCCATATACTTGAATATCTCCGCTTAAATACCTATATGGAACATGTATAAGTTCATATATTTGTATTTCATGATGACTTAATTTTTCGCATCCATGGATGCTCTTGGTGCATTTCTGCTGTACTCTTTCCAGTTTACTCATGCTTGTTGTCTTATTAGGTTTCCATATTATTCCATACTTGAGTTTGGGTCTAATGTAGTTAAGAGTAACTGCTTCGTTTTTATTTCCTAAACTTTATAAATCTTTTTATGCAACCTATAGTTCTATAACGATCATTAAATTGGTTTGTATGATTTGAAAAAAAAAAAAATCAAAGCTGGATCTATCCATGTACCCAGGTCCTTAAATGAATCTAGTGATGCATTAAATATTAACCTTTAAATTGGTTTCCCTAATCTCGTATGCCTAGTTTTAGATTTGTTATCATATTGTTCTCCTGTGCCTAAATGCTCAATTTAGTCAAGTTCGTTTGCAGACATGCCCTATCTGTAACACAAAATGTAATCCGTTTACCCAGTTTCAAGTCATATACATACAGGCTGCAGAAGAATTTCACTTGCCCATTTCCTATGTACTTGCCATGTCCTATTTGTAAGCCCTGCAGCTGTCCATCTTGAGTACATCATTACTTGGTGCTCTAATTTACTAATCAGTGTTTGGTGTATGACTGTCAAATGCTGAAGTTAAATCTATACAACTTACATCACAGGACAGTTTTTTAGTCATAGATGTTCTATTTGTTGTCGATCATCATGTTCAGGTGGTAATAGATGGATTTTCAACATACACATGCTGGTACATGGTTTCAAGTCCCACCCTTTCCAATTCTGACAGTAACTTATCCAGTATTACCTTCTCCATTTTTTTCCACAACATGAAAGTAGAGTTAAAGGTCTGTGTGACTCTGGGTTTGTCCTACTGTTTTCCTTTAAAGGCAGGTTTAATAAAGTGCATGACTGCAATCTTGAGGAATCTCCCCATATTTATATGATCTTTTAAATAGATATAATGGTATCTCTCTCTTTTAATTTCTCCTAATCTTTTGGGTTTCTAGTACCATGACTGGAATGGACCCCATTCCTAAGTCAAAGTACGATTAAAGTTTATGAAATTAGTTTTGTTTCACTCTTTGATGTCAGCTAGAAGAGCTCTTCACAGCACCTGCTATGTGCCCAGTAATGACTTATTTTTTTTTTTTTTTTTTTTAAGACCCGTTGCTCCTACTACTATTGAAACTGTCTGGTTATCCTTCTACATTGTTTCTGCTCTGCTTGCAAATCTTGATATTTTATGACTTTCTCTATGTACACAGGACACTGTAGTCACTGGATGTGGTAATTTCAATGATCAATGCTACTTTTGTCTTTTCTTGGACCACTGTATCTGGTTTTCTAGCATCTGTCTTT
>NC_056748.1:493339907-493384907 GCF_019279795.1 Protopterus annectens
AGTGCTTAGAGAAAGTATGCACTGAACTCCAAGTTGCAGCTTCCAAAATATCTTTGGTAGGTACTCCCCTGAGAAAAAACAGCTGAAGCAGCAGCTCTGGTGGAGTGAGTCCTAATTTTTCCTGGGATTTGTTTTCCATGATGAGAGTAACAAAATCTGATTCCATGAGCAATCCATTTAGAAATGGTCCGTTTTGAAATAGCTTTGCCTTGGGAATTTGCTGCATAAGAAAAACAATTGTTCTGTTTTCCTGATATCCTTGGTTCTGTCCAGGTAAAAACGAAGCTGCCTGTGCACGTCCAAAGAATGCAAGATCATCTCCCCCTTATTTTGTGGATTACGGAAAAAAGCTGGCATGTGAATAGCTTGGTTTAAAGCCACTTTAGAAACTACTTTAGGCATGAAAGTAGGGTTAGTCCTTAAAGAAACCCTGTCTTGATGAAAAAGGTTCCACAGATATGAGCGCTTGTAACTCCGAGACTCTCCTGGCTGAAGTCAAAGCCAGTAGGATAACGGTCTTCCATGATAAATACTTTATATCAGATGTGGCAGCAGGCACAAAAGGAGGCAGAGTAAGTTTTTCCAGAACCTAATTGAGGTCCCAGGCAGGAATGGGTGGTGTCCTAGGGGGCCTTAAATTCTTTGCTCCTCTGAGAAATTGTTTCAGAAGTGGATGTGAAAAAATTGGAGGATCTGTATTATAATGTGCAGAGATAGTGGAGGCATGTATTTTTATGGAGGAAAAAGATAAACCCTTATGTAACATATCTGTTAGGTAATGTAAAATCAATGGAATATTTGGAAAGAGGATCTGATTCCTGAGCATGTATCCAAGTGCAAAATCTCTTCCATTTACCTTCATAAGATTTTCTAGTGCTAGGCCTTCTGGCTTCTAAGATAGCATCCATGACCTGTTTGGAAAGGGTAGGATTAATCATAGACCCTGAACACGCCAGGCTGAGGAGTTTTGAAATGAGAGTGCAGGACCTGGCCCTGATGTTGGGACAAAATATTTGGAATCTGAGGTAGAATCCAAGGAGGCTCCTGGGATAGATTCATCAGTGTTGAGTACCAAAATTGTCAAGGCTAATCCGTGGCTAGTAAAATCATCTTTGGTTTTCCTGTTTTATCTTTAATAACACCCGTGGTAGAAGAGATAGGGGTGGAAAGGCATACCCAGAGAGGTTCCTCCAACTGAATGAGAAAGCATCCACTTTCCATGCTAGCTTGTATGTCCTTGTGCAAAAAAGTCTGTAACTGGTAGTTGTGGGGAAGATGCAAATAGATCTATGTCGGGGCAGCCCCAGGCTTCTGTAATCATCTTAAATACTTGGGTGTCTAGCATCCACTCGTGTGGGTCTGACAGGTTCCTGCTGAGGCTGTCTGCCAGAATATTTTGTTTACCCTGGCAGGAATTGAGCTTGTAGGTCCACTTTGCAAGCTAGTGCTGTGTTCCATAGAGTCATGGCTAGTCTGCAAAGGGGGTAGGAGTGTGAACCCCCTTGCTTGTTTATGTACCACATAACTGTGGTGTTGTCTGTCCGTATCAGTAGCTGCCCTGGCTGTAAAAGATCCCTGAAAGCCAAGAGGGCATCCTGCACAGCTAACATCTCTTAAAATTGATATGTAAATGCTTCTGATCCTCTGTCCAAAAACCTTGCGGGCCTTTCCCCTGCAAGTGGGCTCCCCATGCGTAATCAGAGGCGTCCGTGGTTTTCACTTGGTAGGCTGGAGGTAGACTGAAGGCTTTCCCTTTGTTTTGAAGACATGCCATGGTCCACCAATGGAATTCCTTTTGCAGGCAAGGCAAGACAGCAATCTCTGTTTCTAGACTGTGACAATGCTAGGACCATATGCTTTTTAGGTACCGTTGTATCTTCCTCATATGCAGTCTTGCATATGGTACGAGTAGGATGCAGGAGGCCATGTAACCCAAAGCCTGCAGGAATTTCCTTGCAGTTAGCGGAGACATTAATGCCAGGCTTTTGAAAGTTGAAGCCAGCTGTAGTTGTTTTTCTGATGTCAGGAATGCCATCTGGGTTGTGTTTAAAAGAGCACCCAGAAAAGTTATCTGTTGAGTGGGTGTCAAATTTGACTTTTTTACATTCACAGTGAATCCCAGGTACTTGAGTAGATTCTGAACAAATTCCAGGTGTTGGAGTAAAATATCCTTGCTGACTGCTTGAATAAGGCAGTCGTCCAGATAAGGGTAAATTTGAATTCCCTTGAGTCTGCAGTAAGCTACTACTGGTGCCAGGCACTTGGTAAAGACCCCTGGTGCAGTAGACAAGCCGAAGGGCAGCGCAGAGAATTGGTAATGTTTTGAGCCTGCCTTGAACCTGAGGTATCTTCGGCACTCCTGTCTGATAGGAATGTGTAGGTAAGCCTCCTTTAAATCCAATGTCACCATCCATGCATTTTTGCTCAACATTGGCAGGAGATGCTGCAGAGTAACCATCTTGAACTTTGGTATCTCCAGGAAAGTATTTAAGACTGACAGATCCAGGATGGGTCTCCAAGTATTTTGCTTTCTGGGAACTAGAAAGTCTTGAATAAAAGCCTTGTCCCATCTCTGATTTTGGAACTAGTTCTATGGCGCTCATAGCCATGAGTGACCTCACCTGTTTTAATGCCTCTGCCCATTGATTTTTTGGTAGGTCTGGCCATCCGTTTGGTCTTGGTAAGGTGTGAAAGTGGAATTTGTAACCTCTTAAAACTATATCCAGAACCCACTTGTCTTGGGTTATACAAGTCCAATTTCGGTGAAAAAGAGAATGTTTTCCTCCCAGAGGAGCTTCCAGGAGAGAGGTTCCTGGAGCTATGCAGGGGGAGTCATTGAGCCTGTATCCTATAAGATTGATACCTATCCTCACCACCCCTGGTGGTGGAAGCACTCCACTGTCTAGGTCTTTAAGAGGTCTGTGCTTGGGCCCTCCCTCTGGGGCGCTTATATCTACCCCTCTGAGGCCTGTCCGAGCTGGGAAAGGACCAATTTTTAGCTGGCCAATTTCTGCTAAATCTAGGAGGCTGAACTCCTTAACCGTTTGCATGGATTTTGCCTTATCCTTCATTTTCTTTGTCACCTCTTCAGCCTTAGACACAAACAATACATTATGTTGAAAGTACAGTTTTGTACCTACCATAAATGTAGATGTTCGAGTGCTAATACAGCTGCAGTAATCACATATGGGTTCTCTGCCGTCAGGCGGTCCCTCGGTCGGCCGAATTCCAAAATCTAGGTCCGGCGTCGGTTGTTGTCCCCTTCTTCCTGACGTCAGTGAGGCAGGGGTAGACGAGACACAGCCGACGCCATTTTCTTCCGTCTTTCTTGCCCCAGATGTCAGGTGCCCCCAGAAGGAAGGCAATACATAAATTATATATATATATATATATATATATATATATATATATATGTATATAAAATCATGCAATGTAATCAAAAATCAGTAGTTGCAAGCAAATACACCATAGAAGGATAACCCAAACAGGCTGTATGAGGAGGTGTTAGCCACTAGGCCTTTACCAAGAGGGGAAGGAGGGAGGGAAACCTGTACTGCAGCTGTATTAGCACTCTAACATCTACATTTATGGTAGGTACAAATCTGTACTATGTTCATCGTGCATACAGCTGCAGTAATCACATATGGGTAGAATCCCAAAGCTACGCACAGGGTGGTAGGCACTAGGTGGAACTGGGATGAGCCAGAATGCCCTGCAACACAGCAGTGGCAAAGCCTGCTCTAGTTTTGGAATATAAAGGCAGGTGGTAGTGTTTTGTGAAGGTATGCACAGAATTCCAAGTGGCTGCCTCCAAAATATCTTTGGTAGGAACTCCTCTGAGGAAGGCTGTAGAGGTAGCTGTGGCCCTGGTGGAGTGGGATCGGATGCCTGTAGGAACAGATTTTCCATGATAGGATTAACAAAACCGTATGCAGTGACCTATCCATTTTGAAATAGTCTGTTTGGTAACTGGCTTCCCTTGAGCTCCTACAGCATAGGACACAAAGAGTTGTTCAGATTTCCTGAAAGGCTTAGTTCTGTCCAAATAATAACATAGCTGTCTATGGATGTCTAAGGAGTGAAGCAGCCTTTCCCCTTTGTTTTGTGGATTGGGGTAAAAGGTAGTTAAGTGTATGGCTTGATTTAAAGCTACCCTGGATACCACTTTAGGCATAAATGATAGGTTGGTTCGAAGGGAAACCCTATCCTGATGGAAGATGAGAAAGGGCTGCACAGCCATGAGGGCTTGTAGTTCCGAAACTCTACGAGCTGTGGTAATGGCCAGAAGGAAGGCTGTTTTCCAGGACAAGTATTGCAAATCTGTTGAGGCAGCTGGTTCAAAAGGAGGCAATGTTAATTTTTCTAGAATGTAATTAAGATCCCAGGCTGGTATTGGTTGATTCCTTGGTGGTCTTATATTCTTTGCCCCTCTGAGGAACTGTCTTAAGAGTGGGTGAGAGAATAAGGGTGTATCCGTGTTGTATTCTACAGAAATGGCTGAGGCGTGGATTTTTATGGAGGAAAATGTAAGTCCACTGTTCAGCAGCTCAGCTAGATACTGTAATACCGGAGGCAAATTCAGTTTTCTAGGGTCCTGGCCTTTTTTCTCATTCCAAGAGCAAAACAGTTTCCATTTTGCGGAGTAAGCCTTTCTAGTAGATGGCCTTCTGGCCTCCAAAATGACATCCTGCACCTCTTTGGGGAGTAGGGTCTGTTGTGGTGTTAAGGAATTTTCCATGCAGCGAGATTGAGGGTTTTCGGCTGACTGTGGAGAGTTTTGTAGAAGAGGCATTAGAGGTAGGGACCAGGGAGGAGCATGTGTTAGGCTCCTCAGGAGTGGGTACCAGTGTTGTCTTGGCCAGTCTGGAGCAATCAGCATCATCTTCGGTCTGTCTGCTCTTGCTTTCAAGAGCACCTTGGGCAGAAGAGACAGAGGTGGGAAAGCGTAAACTGTCCATGCTGTCCAACTGAATGAAAGGGCGTCCACTCTCCAGGCCTTTGGATGAAAGGTCCTTTAACAAAACTTTTCCAATTGATGATTCCTGTGGGAGGCAAAGAGATCTATGTCTGGCCTCCCCCACGCTTGGATTATCTTTGTAAACACTTGAGGATGCAACTTCCATTCGTGTGGATCTGTCATTTCTGCTTAGGTTGTCTGCCAGTGTGTTTTCCAAACCTGGCAAGTACTGTGCTTGAAGTTCGACTTGCCATTCCAGAGCCAAGTTCCAAAGTGTCATGGCTAGTCTGGACAGGGGGTACGAATGTGTTCCTCCTTGTTTATGTACCACATTACCGTGGTGTTGTCTGTTCTTATCAATAATTGTCCTGGATGCAGCAAGTCCTTGAAAGCTGTAATTGCATTCATCACTGTTAGCATTTCTTTTTGATTGATGTGAAAGTGCTTTTCCTTTTGGGACCATTTGCCCTGAATGCACCTGTCATGTGTGCCCCCCAGGCGTAATCTGAGGCGTCTGTTGTGATGACTTTATTTGCTTGAGGCTTGCAGAATGGGAGGCCTGTATTTGTTTGACATGCTTGGGCCCACCATAGAAATTCCTTTTGTACACATGGAATTATTGGTATTATTGTTTCCAAACTGTGGCTGTGCAGAGACCAAAGTTTTTTTAGGTACCATAGAAGTTTCCTCATATGCAACTTTGCACAAGGGATTAAAAGAATGCAAGATGCCATGAAGCCCAGAGCCTGCAGGATTTTCCTTGCAGTAAGCCTGGTACAATTTGCTAGTATTTTGAAGTATTGAGTTAGTTGCCCCTGTTTGTGTCCAAGTTGGCACCCAGGCAAGTTATTTTCTGAGAAGGTGTTGGCCTGGATTTCTCTTTGTTGATTGTTTATCCCAGAGAATGCAGTAACCGTGTTGCATAAGCCAGATGATCCAGAAGTATGTGCTTGCTGTCCGCTTGGATCAGGCAGTCGTCCAAATAAGGGTAAATTTGTATCCCTTGAAGTCTGCAGTAGGCAATTACTGATGCCAAGCATTTCGTGAATACTCTGGGCGCAGTAGATAAGCCAAAGGGCAATGCAGAGAATGGATAGTGCATTGAACCTGCAAGAAATCTGAGGTATCTTCTGCAGCTTTGTCTGATTGGGACATGCAGGTATGCCTCCTTGAGGTCCAATGTTACCAGCCAAAACTCCTTGCCCAGCATGGGAAGAAGCTGCTGTAATGTGAGCATCTTGAATTTTGGTACGAGTAAGAATGTGTTTAGGATGGATAAGTCCAAAATGGGTCTCCAGTCAGATCCTTTCCTTGGTACCAGAAATAGCCTGGAATAAAAACCTTGACCTTGCTCGTGAGCAGGTACCTCTTGAATAGCGTTCATGTCTATGAGCTTTGAAATTTGTAGTTGTGCCTCTGCCCTTTGATTGTGTGGCAGGTTTGGCATGCCTCTCATTTTTGGAAGAGTGTGAAAATTAAATCTGTAGCCTCTGTTTATTACGTCCAGGATCCATTTGTCTGTTGTGACAATATGCCAATTTCTTGTAAATAATGCCAGCTTTCCTCCCAAGGGTGCTGCCAGCTGAGACTTGCTTGGCCTGGAAAGGAGGAAGTCATTGGGTTTGTTTCCTGTATTGTTGTGCACAGTCTTCGCCACCTCTTGGTGCTGGAGATTGCCATTGCCTGCCTCTATATGACCCTTGCGATTGTCCTCTGCCCCTTGTGCACCTGTATCTACCGCTTTGGGGCTTGTCTGTGGCCGGAAAGGACCAGTTTTTAGAAGGCCAATTTCTGCTAAAACGTGGTGGTTGAACCTGTAGAAAAGCTTTGACAGTTTGCATAGATTTGGCTTTTTCTTCCATTTTCCGTAGTATCTCCCTCAGCATTAGTACCAAATAACACATCCTTTTGTAAAGGAGCATCTAATAGTTTAGCCTTCACATTATCAGGCAAGGTTTGTTCCCCAAGCCAAGCATGTCTACAAATGACTGATGCTGTAACAGCAGCTCTACTTGAAGCCTCTAGGGCATCATAGCCACATTGTAAGGTGTGTTTACCCACTTGTTCTGCACTATGGATCATATCCTGCAACTCCTTCAAGTCTGGTTGTTCAGGTTGAGACATTTTATTTCTTAATTGTGATAACAGAAACTGCTGATATTTAAGCATATGAAACTGACAACTTAAGGCCCTCATGGCTAGAGTGGCCGAGGTATATACTTTTTTTCCCCACCTTTCTAAGGATCTTGACTCTCTTTCGGAAGGTAGTGGGTTCTTAGCAGTAGAGGCCTTCATTCCCTTGGGGCCTTGAGAAATGGTTTCAGGGTCAGCATTATGGCTTTTGTAAAGAAATTGGTGAGTGTTAGAAACTCTGTAGTACCTATCAGGTTTGACTGGGGCAGGAGGCAGGGAATCCGGACTAAGGCAAGCCTCCGAATAAACATCAAGTATGTCCAAGACAGGAGGTATCGCCAGAGGTCTGTGCTGAGTTAACAAAAGAAATTCCCTAAGTCTTTTCTTAGAATCAGAAAAGTCTTGGCCTTCCCAATGAAAGTGTTCCCTCAAGGTGTGCAAGGTTTCCCCAAAAGAAAAATCCTCAGGAGGAGATACAGAAGGAAAGGACTGCTCTGCATCCGAATCTTCATAAGGGGAGTAAGAGTGTTCCTCTACATCAGAATGTTCTGATAAAATGGATCCCTGATCAGAAGAGGGAGAATCTTCCTCCACTCTGGGTCTCTTGTCTGGGGAGGGGGTTGTGAACCCCTGATAACAGTAATTAAATCCTCAGCCATTTTAAGCATCTGTTCTTTAGGCATGGGGCCTGGAGATGGGCCCTGTGCAACAGGCCTTTTGGGATGCCTGGCTGATTTGGCCTTGGTAAAGGCCTTAATGGAAAAGGAAGAGGAGGGTCTAAAGACACCATGGGTAAAAGTGGACCTGTCCACATTAGGAGATTCAACGCTCACAGTGACTTCGGTGGTTGTAGTCTTCTGGGTCTGGGCCGAGGTACCTGCGGTCTCGGTTACAGAAGACACCGCCAAAGAAGTGTTGTCGGTAGTCAGGGACTGCAAAGGCGTCTCGCTGAGAACCGGACCACGTGTAGCCGGTTTTGGCATGGTGTCGGTGGGGACCGCGGACCTCACGTGTCGGTCCTTGTCCTTGCGTTTTTTGGACAAAACGGTAGTCTGAGTCTCAGACGACATTTTATAATCAAAGGCTGTACCAAAAACGTGTTGGGCGAACTCCGCCCAATGCTTAATAGTGCGTTTATTGAAAGTAGCGCAAAAGCGACAGCCCAAGACGTCGTGGTCTGGGCCTAAAGGTATGCAGAGGGAATGGAAATCCTTATGCGGTATTTGCTTCCCACAAGAAATACAATTGTTAACTTTTTCTGACATCGGTCTGAGGCAAGAAAAGTTTCCCCAACGGGGTACTTTGCTTTAATGAAGACTTCGGTTTCCAATTTTTCGTAAATTCAGGAGCTGGCCGACCGGCACTTGCGAACGGCTTCTGCTTCGGGCACCGCGCGGCAAAAAAGACTTAAGAAAATGGCGTTGGCTGTGTCTTATATACCCCTGCCTCACTGACGTCAGGAAGAAGGGGACAACAAATGACGCCGGACCTAGACTTTGGTATTCGGCCGACCGAGGGACCGCCTGACGGCAGAGAACCCATATGTGATTACTGCAGCTGTATGCACGATGAACATCAGGAGCATCCAGTAATTTTGCTTTCACTTGATCAAGCAAATTTTGTTCCTTTAACCAAGCATGCCTTCTGATGACCGTGCCAGTGGCAGCCGCCCTGCAAGAGGCCTCCAAAGCATCAAAACCAGAGTGTAAGGTATGTTTCCCAACCTGCTCAGTAGCATGCATCAACTCGTGTAATTCCTTATTGTCTGCACATGCAGAAATGGTACCCAGCTTTTGTTTCATAACAGACAGAAGGTATTGCTGATATTTTAACATATGAAATTGACAATTTAATGCCCTAATAGATAAAGTATCAGAAGTGTACACTTTCTTACCCCATCTCTCCAAAGCTCTAGAATCCTCATCTGACAGAACAGCGTTCTTAGCAGTGGCGGCCTTAACACCCTTAGGACCCCGAGAAATGGTTTCTGGATCAGCAGTAGGATTTTTATAAAGAAACTGGTGGGAGTCAGGACTCTGTAATATCTATCAGGCTTAGCAGGGGCTGGAGGAAATGAGTCAGGAGTTAAATTAGACTCAGAAAAGACATCCACAGTATCCAAAATAGGAAGAATAGCCAGGGGTCTGTGTTGGGGAAGAAGGAAATCCCTAAGTCTTCTCTTAGATTCAGAGTACTCCTGTTCTTCCCACTGAAAATGTTCCCTCATGTCATGTAAAGTTTCCCCAAAAGAATAATCCTCAGGGGGAGAAGCTGAAGGAATGGATTTCTCAGCATGAGAATCCTCATAAGGAGGGAAAGTATAATCCTGTTCAGAGGAAGACACTGAAGAGATAGATGCCTGAGAGGATTCATAATCCAATTCTTGTCTTAGCCTTTTGTCTGGAGGGGGATGTGAACCCCTAATCATAGTTAGCAAGTCCTCCGCCATTTTAAGCATTTGCTTTTCAGATTTAGGTCCCGGATCAGACGAGGCCTGGGCTCGAGTCTGTTTTAGAAGGAGTCTTTGCCTGTCTTTGCCTTTATCTGAAGCTCTGTAAGCCTGAAAACCCCCTCGGAAGCCGGTACCTGCACAGCGGCTCCAGACCCATCCGAGGGAGCATTATCCGAAGGTTCTGCACCTGGGGCATTCGTAGGCCTAGTTGGCTCCTCGTGGGAGTCCGTTTCGGCAAGCAGTTCTGTAATGGCCAACAGGGGCTGCGAAAGCGCCTCACGGACGGCCGAACCGGCAGCTGGCTCTGATTGTAAACTGTCGCCTGATTTGGACCTCTGAGGGCTATCCTTATCCTTGCACCTTTTACGAACTCAGTTAGTCGGAAGCGCGTCCGACGACATGTTATAATTAAATCGCCTCCCAAAGTAATGAAAAGCAAAATCGTATCTCCGTTTAATAGTACGTTGATTAAATCTAGCACAATACCGACAACTAGCTACATCATGGTCAGGGCCTAGACAAGGAATACAGTAAGAGTGAAAATCCTTGAGGTATTTGCTTCCCACATGAAATACAATTAACTTTTTCTGACATCTGTCTGGAGAAAGAAAAAAAAAGTTTCCCCAACGGGGTACTTAGCTTTGAAAAGAAGAAAGTCTTCGGAATGAAGCACCAAAAATACCAGGAGTCAGCCAACCGGCACTTGCGAACTGCTTCCACCACGCGGCAAGAAAGACTGGAGAACATGGCGTTGGCTGGGAGCTTTGTACCCCTGGCGCTCTGACGTCAGGGAGGGTGACTGCACAGCTGACGCCGGACCCAGACTTTGGGATTCTGGCCGAATGAGGGCTGCCTGCAGGCAGGAAGAACCCTACAGTGATGACTGCAACAGTTAAACACGATGAACATCCTTGAAAGCTGTTAGGGCATTCTGCACTGCTAGCATTTCTTTGATTGATATGCAGGTGTCTCTGATCTGTAGACCATTTGCCCTGAATGCACTGTCCTGCCATGTGTGCTCACCAGGCAAAGTCCGATGCATCTGTTGTCATAGTTTGCCTGGCTGTGGGGAAGATGAAAGGCTGACCCTTGTTGAGGTGACATGCCTGTGCCCACCATAGAAACTCCTGTTGAAGGCAGGGAATGAGTGGAATCATTGTTTCCAAGCTGTGGCTGTGCAGAGTCCATACACTTTTCAGGTACCATTGTAATTTCCTCATATGCAGTTTTGCAAATGGTATTAGTAGAATGCAAGATGCCATGAATCCCAAGGCCTGCAGAATTTTTCTTGCAGGGAATTGGGTCTTTGTTGCCATTATTTTGAAATACTGAAACAGTTGCCATTGTTTGTCTGGCGTGAGATAAGCCATCTGGGCCGTTGTATTCAAGCTGGCACCCAGGAATGTTATATTTTGTGAGGGCACTAGTTTTGATTTCTTTTCGTTTACTGTGTACCCTAGGCAACTTGGAAGGTGTTTGACAAATGCCAGATGCTGTAGAAGAATGTCCTTGCTTTCTGCTTGAATAAGACAGTCCAGGTATGGGTATATTTGAATTCCTCTGTCTGCAGTATGCAATTACTGGTGCCAGGCATTTTGTGAAGACCCTGGGCACAGCAGATAAGCCAAAGGGCAGTGCAGAGAATTGATAATGCGTTGAACCTGCAATGAAGCGGAGGTATCTTCTATAATTTTGTCTGATAGGGACATGCAGGTATGCCTCCTTAAGGTCCAAAGTGACTAGCCAAGCCTTCTTGCCCAGCATGGGAAGGAGCTGCTGTAGTGTTAGCATCTTGAATTTTGGTACTTGCAGACAGGTGTTCAGAATTGAAAGATCCAGAATGGGTCTCCATGCTTTGTCCTTTCTTGGAACTAGGAAGAGTCAAATAAAATCCTTGTCCCTGCTTCCTGTGTAGGTACCTGTTGAATGGCTCATGTTCATGAGAGCTGTAATTTGTTTTTGTGCCTCTGCCCATTGATTTGGTGGCAGGTTTGGCATTCCTTTGATCCTTGGTAAGGTATGAAAGTGGAATCTGTATCCTTGAGAGACCATGTTTAGAACCCATTTGTCTTTTGTGATGATGTGCCAGTTGCCTGCAAAAAAAATGTTAGTTTTCCTCCCAAGGGTGTTGCCTAGAGAGATTGAGATTGGTAGTTTGAGGATAGAGTCATTGTGTCTGCCTTCTGCTAGCTTGGGGCCTGTCTTCTCCTTTCTGGGTAGCAGAACCCCATTGGCGAGGTTTGTAAGGGCCCTGTGACTGACCTCTACCCCCTTGGGCGGCTGTATTTGCCCCTCTGTGATCTGTCTGAAGCTGGAAAGGACCAATTTTTTTGCTGGCCAATTTCTGCTGAAGCGAGGGGGTTGTACCTGCAAGAAATCCTTGACCGTTTGCATAGATTTAGCCTTATCCTCCATTTTCTTTAAAACCTCTTCTGCTCTGACACCAAATAATACATCCTGTTGTAAAGGTGCATCTAATAATTTTGCTTTTACATGGTCAGGGAGGGTTTGCTCTTTTAACAAAGCATGTCTACGAATGACTGAGCCAGTAACAGCTGCTCTACAGGAAGCTTCCAGTGAATCAAATCCACATTGTAAAGTATGCTTGCCCACCTGTTCAGCTGCATGCAACAGATCCTGCATTTCCTTGAACTCAGGCTGTTGTGTGTGTGGGCTCATTTTTTGTTTTAACTGAGACATCAGGAATTGTTGATATTTCAACATGTGAAACTGGCAATTTAATGCTCTCATACCCAGAGTTGCAGAGGTGTATATTTTCTTTCCCCAACTATCTAAGGCTCTGGAATCTCTCTGAGGGCACATGATTTTTAGCCATAGAAGCCTTTGCTCCCTTAGGACCCTGTGATATGGTTTCTGGGTCAGCTACAGGGCTTTTATAAAGGAATTTGTGCGAGTCAGGTACTCTGTAGTATCTGTCTGGTTTGGCTGGAGCAGGAGGTAGAGTCTGGATTTAAACTAGACTCCAAGTAGACATCATCCACAATATCTAAAACAGAAGGAATAGTTAGAGGTCTGTGCTGGGGTAATAGAAGAAACTCTGAGCCTTTTCTTAGAATCCAAGTAATCCTGGCCTTGCCAGTGGAAATGTTCCCTCATGGTATGTAATGCTTCCCCCAAAGGAGTAGTCTTCAGGGTGAGATGCTGAGGGAAAAGAGTCCTCAGCATCAGAACCCTCATAGGTTTATACTAGGCTATCTGCCTGAGGGCATTTATAAGCCTAGCCCATATTTTTGTGGCTTACGCCACCCCTTTAGTATGGGGAACTATACCCATTATTTTGCTGTGCCTCTGTCTAGCAGTGACACTGAGGTAATCCCTGGAGTATATCTGCGATCTCCCATCCATTGGTCAAGATTTCTCTTGAACAAGGCCAGCGAGGTGCTCTGCCTCACATATACCGGGATTTTGTTCCACAGCATAGGGAGTCTTTGGGTGATGAATCTATCCCTCCAGCACGTCCTATTAATAGCCGTGTCGAGGTTTAAGTCTCCGCCCTTGTGGCTCTGACGGATCTAGATTTTTTGAGGTGAAGCATATTCATCAAATCTGGGTTTGACATGGCCTTGTATGTCAGGCAAAGGTCACCTCTGAACAAGCGGTAAGCGACTGAATAGAGCTGGAGTTCTTTCAGTCGGGCAGCATAGGACAGATTTTTGAGACCCTTTATCCTTTTGGTGAGGAACTTTTGTGGCCTCTCCAGCTGCTGCAAGTGTCGGGTCAGATACATTCCGAATGGGGCATTGTACTCAATCATTGGTCTGATGACTGATGAGTATAGGGAGACTATGACCTCCCTTGATCTAGATGTGAATCCCTTCATGATAAGGTGGGCAATGTAGAAGGTCTTTCTAACTACTTTAGCTACATGGGTGTCGAATGACAGGCTACTGTCAACCTGGGTCCCCAGGTCCCGGATAACTTCTTCTGTGCTCAGAGGATTACCACTTATATGGTAGCTAGGGGTAACCTTGTTTTTCCCGAAGGGTATGACTATGCATTTTTTGGCATTTAACTTTAGGCCATGGCTCTGGCACCAGTCATCCGTTTCTGTGAGACCCTTCTGAAGGATATCTGTGTCAGATGTGTTTTCACGGCGCCCTAGTTTGCAGTCATCTGCAAACTTTGTCAGCCATAACCCTCTTGTGTTTGCTTGTACTTGGAAAAGTAGATGCCAAACAAGAGTGGGCCCAGGACTGAGCCCTGTGGGACACCACTTGTGACAGGCTTTGAGTCTGACATGGCGCCAGCAACTCTGACCCTGTGGGTTCTGTCACTCAGCCAGTTTGCAACCCATCTTGTGATGTATGGGTTAACATTTAAGCTGATGAGTTTTTCAATGATACCCGAGTGGGGTATTGTATCAAGGCCTTCGCCAGATCGAGGTAGGCTGTATGGACTGCCTTTCCCTCATCAATGGCTTTGGTGACTGTTTGAAAAAGTCAACCAAGTTTAAAAGGCATGATCTGCCTTTGACAAAGCCAAACTGGGTTGGATCCAAAGTCTGCAAATTCCCTATGTCTTTATTTATGAGGTCCATTATGATCCTCTCCATGGCTTTGCAGATAAGGCTTGTCAAGCTAATGGGCCGGTAATTTCCAGGGTCTGTGGAGGCACCGCCTTTGTGAAGTGGGACCACAGTCGCAGTGCGCCACTCCCTGGGTACGTATCCAGAGGTGAGACTATGATTAAACAGCTGTCCTAGCTGTGGGTTTAATTCCTCGTTGAGTTCGTGGAGCGCACAGCCTGGGACACCATCAGGTCCCATGGATGCTGTGTTTTTTGCTTTGGAGAGAGCAGTTATCACTTGGGTGTTTGAGATGTTTGGGGGGCTGCAACCATTTGGTATAGATATCTCTCCTTTTGGGGGGAGGGGAGTTTGCACTGAACCTGTCAGCCAGTATGTTGGCAATGTCTGTAGGATCAGTAATCTTCACATCATTTTGAACTAGTTCTGAGCATATCTGGGAGTTTCCTCCCAGGTTTCTAACATAGCTAAAGAAGGCCTTATGATTGTCTTTTGAGTCTTTAGCTATTTTTCTCTCAAAATTTGCTTTGGATGATTTTATGAGAGCTCTTAGTTTTTTACTTATAGTGATCAAAGGTGTCTTACCTTTTAAGGATTTTGCTCTATCTTGTAGTACCTTCCTCCTTTTGTTGTAGAGTTTGTTTATGGCTGGGGTCCACCAGACTGGACGCTTGCCCTTGGTACAAAGAGTCTTTGTTTTGCTTGGGATTGCCTTATCCATGCAGTCCTGCAGGTGCTGGTAGAAGGCATTTGTAAGTGATTCAGCGGCTTGAGTACTGTTTTCCACCGGCTCGGGGGCCTTAAAGGAGACCACACTAGTCTTTAGAAGTGTGAAGTCGGTTTTAGAGAAGTTCTTTACTGTGGTCTTTTTTATTTCAGGTGGGGGTGGGATGAGGACCTCCAGCAAGATTAGTTTGTGATCTGATCTCACCAGTGAGGGGTAAACATCCGGTGTTGAACATTGTGCTCCCATGTTCGTGATGATGAGATCAAGTATGTTTTTTCCTCTTGTGGGGATGGTGACTAGTTGTTCAATGGCATTTGAGTTTATGAATTCCAGGAACTTTTGGGCTAGGGTGTTTGGGCTTGAGTAGTGTTCCCAGACTATATTAGGGTAATTGAAGTCACCTAGTATGATGGTGTTTGGAGATACATTTATCCCCTCCAGTGTTTTCAGGAAAGCCATGTGAGGTTCCTGAGTTTGTGAGGGTGGCCTGTAACATGCTACAATTTGCAGAGCAGTCTTGCCTATGGTTAATTGCACCTGGATGGTCTCCGATGCATCGTGCGTTGCCACCAGTCTTGAGGTGTGGGTGTCCTTGATGAATATGGATACCCCCCCTCCTTTCTTGGTATTGTCCGGATTTTGGGGCCGTAACGCATGATATGAGGTAAAACCTGTTAGTGCTGGGGTGCTCTCAGGAGCCTTGAACCAGGTTTCTGTCACAGCACAGACATCGATGTTCTCCATACTGAGAAGGGCCTCGAGTGCGTGCATTTTGAGATTTAGACTTCTGGCATTGAGCAGCATTACCCTTAGTTTTTTCCTTTTTGTGTTCTAGGGTGGTAGGTTTAGAATTTGAGCCTTGCCTAAAAAGGCACTATGGGGTGGCAAGAGCCTTTGCCAATATCCGGAATCCCAGGGTGACAGGTGCAAGCCGTCCCTTGCGAAACAGCGTGGCTTGTCCAGCATGTCATCCCAGGCAGACAGACATTGGATCCCCTTTGAATGACACCAGAGTTTAAGCCAATTGTTAAAGCTGATCATCTTATCTCTGTATTGTGGCATCATTCTTGGTGAAGGTTGGATACTGCTCAAGGTCAGGGTCATACCTGCCTGGGCTACATAATCAGAGAGCTCCTCAATGTCTCTTTTCATGTAGTCCAAGGAGGTACATCTCAGGTCGTTTACACCAGCGTGGACAATGACTGAGTCGTATTTGTACCTGCTGTTGAGAGACCTGAGTGCTTGCGTTATGTGGCGGATTCTAACGCCCGACAGGCAGCTTACTGTAACTCTCTCCTTACTCAGTCTGGTGAGCGGGACCGTCAGTGTGTCTGACTATGGAGTCACCAATGACTAGTGTGTCTGGTATTGTGTTTGGCCTTAAGGGCTGTGACTGTTTGACACTCTGACTGTGAGGTCTATGTGTTGCAGGTGTTGTGTTCTGAGGTGGTGGTTGTTTGGGTGTCTGCTTTGGTGGCCTCTGCTGTTTTGGTAGATTTCTGATCAGAGCCTCCGAGTATGTCTGTGTGTTTATGTGTATGATTTGAGGTTGTGATGGTACTATGTGAGACTGGGTCTATAGTGTGTGTGGTAACCTTCTCCTCCTGTCTGGTCTTGCCAGTCCTAAGTTGAGAGAGCTCAGCCTCCAGTTTGGCCGTATAGTTGCATCTCTCACATGTGTTTGTGTTTTGTGGGAGGAGGAGAGGGTTGTCTGTGTACATGAGGCAATTGTAACATTGCCTCAATATTCCCAGGTTCACCAGCTGAGCAGGAGAGGATACTAGCAACTGATCCCTCGACATGCTAGACGGAATAGACAAAAAAACTTTAAAAGAGATTCCGGGGGATGTGGGTGTCCTAGAAATGGGGTTCACCTTTTTGGGGTACTATCTATAACAAGAGTGCTGTATCTCGGTGATAAGTACTGTAGGAGCAAGTGCTAGGTTTGACAGATACAGAATAGGCTACTCGGAGTCAGGTAGAGATGATCTTTTTAGTTATAGGATATGCTGATTAGATCAGTAGTATAGTTCGAGGAAGGTAGTTTTAAGGGAAAATTTGAAGAGTGGACTTTAGGTAGCCCTAATAGTTTAAACCTGCTTAACCGGCGCTGCCCTAGTGTGCAACAGTGGCAACTCCGCGCTAAACCGCGCAAACGCGCGTTTAGCGTGTTTTATATCAGGGGGCTGAAAGAAGCTAGGAACTGGCCCAAAACGACCAATAAACTACAAGTTGCTGGCTGAAACCTCACAAAACTGGACCAACAGGCAGCTCAGTGCTTCCCACTCCCACTGGTAAGCAAGGGAACTTCCTCTCTTCCAAATTAGGTAAAGAATCAGTAACAGGAACTGCAAAAGATGGAAAAGTGTAATCCTGTTCCTCAGAAGAATCCGAGGAGAAAGAAACCTGGTCAGAGGATGCATAATCCTCCTCTTGTCTTGGTCTTTTATCAGAAGGGGGATGGGAGCCCCTGATAACTGTAATTAAATCTTACGCCATCTTGAGCATCTATTTCTTAGGCATGGGGCCTTGACCTGTAGACTGATAAACATTTTTCTTAGGTTTTAAAGGAGTTTTAAGTTTAGCATAAGTTTTAATGGTGAGTGTAGTCGTTTAATGGTGAGTGCAGTCGGTCTGAAGACACCTTCTGCAACCGAAGGCGTTGCCTCTGCACTGGTGTCTAAATCTGCTCCACTGTCGGTAGATGGCTGTCTCGGCCTAGTAGACTCAGTGTGGGAGTCGGCAGCTGTTTGGGGTTCCTGCTCTGCGGTCGTCAGGGGCTGTGTAGGCGCCTCACTGAAAACCGGAGAACCGGCGACAGGCCCAGCTAAGGCCTTGGGGTCTGGCTTATTCCTAGGCTGCCTGTCATTATCCTTGCATTTTTTTATGAATTGCGGTCGTCGGCTGCTCCGACGGCATAAGGTAATTGAATTTCCTACCAAAGTAATGCCGGGCGAAGTCAAAACGGTGTGTGATAGTGCGTTTATTAAACCTAGCGCAAAACAGACGTCACAACCTATGACGTCGTGGTCTGGGCCTAGGCAAGGAATGCAATAGGAATGGAAGTCCTTATGAGGTATTTGCTTCCCACAAGAAATGCAATTGTTAACTTTTTCTGACATCGGACTGAGGCAAGAAAATGTTCCCCAACGGGGTACTTAGCTTTATTGAAGACTTCGGACTGAAATTCAAATCGAAAATCTCAGGTGTCGGCCGACCGGCACTTGCGAACTGCTTCGCCTTCAGGCACCGCGCAGCAAGAAAGACTGAAGAAAATGGTGTTGGATGCCTCATATATACCCCTGACGCACTGACGTCAGGGAAGAAGCGACAGCAACAGACGCCAGACCAAGACTTTGGAATTCAGGCCGACTGTGGGACCGCCTGACGGCAGGATAACCCAAGTGTGATGACTGCAGCAAGGTAACACGATGAACATCATTAAATCGGATTTAGATGGACATGGGTTTAGTAGCTGTTCGAATGCTCACTGCTGCAGTAGCCTAAGCTATGATGGTTATAAAACGAAGTATTACAAGAACTAAGCCAACATGAGAATGGATAAAGATTTTACCAGTAGAGATGACTGCAAGTAGTGAACTATGATGTTTGCAGATGACAATGTGATCTGTAGTGAGAGTAGGGAACAGGTAGAGGAGACCCTGGAGAGGTGGAGATATGCTCTAGAGGGAAGAGGAATGAAGGTCAGCAGGACTAAGACAGAATATATGTGTGTGAATGAGAGGGAGGATAGAGGAATGGTGAGGATGCAGGGAGTAGAGGTGGCGAAGGTGAATGAGTTTAAGTACTTGGGATCAGCAGTTCAGAGTAATGCTGAGTGCGGAACAGAGATTAAGAAGAGAGCACAGGCAGGATGGAGTGGGTGGAAAAGAGTGTCACGAGTGATTTGTGACATACTAGTACCAGGAAGAGTGAAAGGGAAGGTCTACAAGAGGGTAGTGAGACCAGCTATGTTATATGGGTTGGAGACAGTGGCACTGACAAAAAGGCAGGAGTCAGAGCTTGACGTGGCAGAGTTGAAGATGTTAAGATTTGCACTGGGTGTGACGAGGATGGACAGGATTAGGAATAAGTATATTAGGTCAGCCCAGGTTGGAAGGTTTGGAGACAAAGCCAGAGAGGCAAGATTACGTTGGTTTGGACATGTGCTGAGGAGGGATGCAGAGTATATTGGGAAAAAGATGCAAGGATGAAGCTGCCAGGTAACAGGAAAAGAGGAAGGCTTAAGATAAGGTTTATGGATGTGGTGAGAGAGGGGACATGCAGGTGGTTGGTGTGACAGAGCAAGATGCAGAGGACAGGAAGAAATGGAAACAGTTTATCTGCTGTGGCGACCCCTAATGGGAGCAGCCGAAAGAAGATGATGATGATTGCAAGTAGTGGTACAGAAAAAGAGCAAGTAGGGGCTGGAATTTACTAGTGAAAACTGACAAAGAAACAAAGGCTTTGGGAAATAACTAGAGAGAACAATGGAGTAGGATGAAACCAAGATAACTTTTAGACTGCAGGATATAGACTTGCCTTCCCAACCAGTTATTGGCAGAGCATAGGAGGATAGAAAGGGATAGGGGAATCTTTAAAAGACCTGTTCTGTTGGAGTTTTTAGTTGAATATAGAACAGAAGCTCCTGTTAATAAAGGAACAATTAGCAAGGCATATAAAATATGTAGTAGCAGTCCCAAAAACAAGTCCCAAGACAACAGGTTAAGTGAGTCGATAAATTCCAACAAAATCTCAACGATCCAAGTAGAAGACTGCTACAGCCACAAATAACCAAACTACTCCACTACGAATGTAAAACGTTTAATAGGCGTAAGCGCTTTCATAAAATTAGTTGCTTCCTCAGGCGCATAAAAACAAACATTAACCTCTCATATAAATACATCAATAGCGTATAAAACCAAACACTCGTTTCACATATTTCCCTCCATTTTTTAAAAATAAAAAAAAACAATGTTTAAACAAACACCTAAAACATCAGGAAAACATAAGATAAACTATTAATAAGCTGTTGTATTATATTACATAACACGACATCTAAACGTCATAAGCGCATTTTTATATGTATAACCCATGTAGTGATCCTATCTGTACAGAATAACTCATCGTTTAATTCTCCTTCCCTTTAGTATTGGTTTCAAAGAAACCAGGTCATTCAGTCCAGAACCCCATCTGCTCCCAAGCGCCAAGATCCACTTCAACTCATAAGTTTCAGTTCTGTTGGATATATCCCCAATTCTTGGACTATCCTGTATAACTTGCAAAACTTTAAACTTAAATCAGTGGCTCCCATTTTCAGCCAATATAGGTTTTGCTGTGGCACTGTACTCCTGCTTCGTCCTTGTGTAGTAATCATGATCCCCAGTTCTCTCCCTTAACCTACAATTTGTTTTGCCTATGTAAAATTTAAAACAAAATGATGCAATAGGCAATGTATACCAGATTTTGTGCGTTGCCATCGGCATTACACCTAAGATGCCATAGATATACAGTATCAGGGTGTCTAAAATATCTAGACTCATCTATAAATGTGCAATAGCTGCACTTCCAACATGCAAGTGTTCCTAAATACTCATCTCCCCCAGGTAAAATCACCCTCAGACAACATTACTGCTCCTTCAAATTTAGACTGTTCTTATACATATATCTGGGTTTTGTTCCAACTATCTTAGCAGTTTCATCATCAGCAAAATTTGCCAGAGTTATCAATCACTTGCTTCACAGTTTGTAGACCCTGAGCATAGGGTAATATAACCGGAACAGTGGTGCTGCCAATAGGTGTCCTATCACTCTTATAAAAAGGGAAAGAGGAGGGAGTGGCAGACCCTATTTACTAGGAGGTAATAGGAGTGATAGGACACCTGTTGGCAACACCACTGCTCCAGTTGTATTACCCTATGCTCAGGGTCTACAAACTGTAAAGCAAGTGATTGATAAAAACTGGCACATTTTGCTAACTGATGATAAAACTACTACGACAGTTGGCACAAAGCCCAGCTATACGTATAAGAATAGTCTAAATTGGAAGCAGCAGTTATGTTACCCGGGAGAGATGACTTTTTAGAAACACATGCATGTGGGAAGTGCAACTATTGCGAATTTATAGAGGAGTCTAGAAATTTTAGACTCCCTGAAACTGGATATTTATGGCATCTTGGGTGTAATGCCGACTGTAACAAGAAAAATCTGGTGTACATTGCCTGTTGCATCATACGTTTTAAATTTTACATAGGCAAAACAAATCATAGGTTAAGGGAGAGAATTTGGGATCATGACTACTGCACAAGGACGAAGCAGGAGTACAGTGCCACAGCAAAACATATATTGGCTGAAAATGGGAGCCGCCGATTTAAGTTTAAAGTTTTGCAAGTTATACAGGATAGACCAAGAATAGGGGATATAACCAACAGAACTGAAACTTATGAGTTGAAATGGATCTTACGCTTGGGAGCACACAGGGGTTCTTGACTGACCTTTGAAACCAATACTAAAGGGAAGGAAAATTAAATGAGTTATTCTATACAGACAGGATCACTACATGGGTTATACATATATAAATGTGCTTATTATGACGTTTAGATGTACTCTTTTATGTTATGTAATGTAATACAACAGCTTATTAACAGTTTTTAATGTATGAAGTTCTTATAAGATTTCCTGATATTTTAGCTGTTTCTTTAAACCTTGTTTTTTAAAAAATGGAGGGAAATATGCGAAACAGGATTGGTTTTCTTATATGCTTTTGATGCATTTGAGACGTTAACATGTTTGTTTTTATGCGTCTGAAGTAACTAAGGTTATGAAAACGCTTATGCCTATTAAATGTGCTACACTGACTGGAGTCGTCTGGTTATTGGTTGCTGTAGCTGCCCTCTCCTTGGTTCGTTGGGATTTTGTTGAAAGGCATATCAAATATTGAATAATCAAGAATCAGGAGGAGGACAAAAAAGATTGGTTAGAAAAATTGGAAAAGCAATTTACAGGAGAACAATGGGCTCCCAAATCCAAGTCTACGCAAAGTCCTGAAGGTTTAGGATCTTTTCCTGGGAGTGTTTGCCTAAGTATTCTCCTCTCTTTCTCCCTAGGCAAGAAATGGAATTCTCTCCCCTCCACTCTAACAGTATCAAACTCAGAAAACTTCAAAACCCAGCTTTTCAAACACCTGTCCACTAAATGGAAATGTACCTGCCTTCACCCTACCTAATTCTATCCAAGTACATGCCCCCAGGAGGTTTTCTCCCAGGTTCTTAAGCTCCAACTCCCAAAGCTATTTTCCTAATGAGTGAATCTAAGCTCTCTGCAACTCCTATAGCTATTTATCAAACTATTCCAACTTTGTAAACATTGTAAATAGTAGCTCACTTTAAACGAGTGCATGTAAAGTGTTTCCTTACTTATTTTAAATGTGTGTATGTAAAGTGTTTCCACACTTAAAACATAAGAATGTTCCACACTTAAAACATAATAATGTTTGCTCAAGTGAATCTGTATACTACAACCCTTAAGATCAACCACAATGAATATTGTTGATTATGCGAGACACTGAATGTACATATTTGTAAACTGTTCTATATAATGTATCGTGTTCTATATAATGTAACTTTTATACTTTTGTATCTTTACTGTACTATGTATCTTGGAGCTTTTCTCCCCAGGCCTTGACTGAAAACGGGACATTTAGGCCCAGTGGACTTCCCCAGTAATCAAACTGGAAATAAATATTTTTAAACCCCAAGCACTTCACAGGACTGAAATAATGGAGGTATGATGGGGAAGAAAGTTAACTAAGGACATATGCTTGAGGAGTGTAATGAGTTGGCAGACTTTAAAAATTCTATACAGACTGTCAGAAATTGTGGGAGCAAATAGCTGTAGCAAACAATTTGATTTTTTTGAGCTGTGATACAAGATCTGAAATGCTTATACAAAGGCCTTATTACGTTTAATTCTGTTGGTTGCCAAGAAAGCAATTGGCAGAAAAGAGAAAACCAAGTGTAAACCAACTGCATCTGAAGTACTGATTATTATAAGAGAAAAAATGGAAGGGGGATCTTTAAAGAATGGAAGGAGCAAATTACATATAAATAAATGGAAACCATGGGAACAATACAGACAGAATAATGTTCAGGAGAAGTAAGGTTTACGGGAAGGCAAGAATTCAGCAATTTATGCAATTTTAGACTGATAACTATAAACAGAAAAATGTGTGATATGTAATATACATAAATGGAAAAATGTGAATATGGTTTCTGTACAACTGGCTACGTCTCAAGCAATGTGTTAAAAGAAAAAAAATATACAGAATGATTTAGGGGAGAAATGGCTAAAGGGTACATCTAGGGGTATGGAGGCAAAGGAATATCCCTGGAAAATAAGCATATAAGAACAGAGCATTCACAACGGTGGGAAGTAGAGCGATAAACTCTTGTCACACTATATGAAAGTGAAGAGGGTAACTGAGAAGTGAATAAGTAGTAGAAGTAGGAAGGTAGATAAACAGCATGGTTTCCATATCAAGATGGATAACAGACGGCCCAGTGTTTGCATGAGAGATATTGCAGAAGATGAAAGTGTCTAACTGGCATTCTTAGATTTGTAAAAAGCATGTAACAAAATTCTAACAAAGTTGGTGTGTGCTGTCCACAGAAACATTTGTAGAATTAGTGCACGCTATGTACAAGGATCCAATAACACGAGTATGAACAGTGTTCTGACTCTCACAACCCTTCCTACTTGGAACTCCTGTGTGTCAAGGTTCAACGCTGAGCCCACTGTTACTAATGTGGACCATCACTAGTATGAGCAAACAAGTCAGAGGAAACCTAACAAAGTTGCTGTATGACAATGATATGCCATTACAAGTAGATTAAGCAAAATTTTCAAAAAAAAAAAGCAAGTGGCACATTCATCTCCAATTCACACTGATGGCCTAACTCATACCTTGTGGATTACATTAGTAATCTAAAGCAATCCAAAATTACTAAAGTCAGTCATATCCTTGCAAAAAAAGTTTGCAAAACAGAACTGTGGAAGTCCTCAGTATCAGCAACCAACTCACACATCCTGAGTTAAAACGCTCAGATCAAGGAGCTCTGAAAACATCCAGTTGCTACCCATATATAAACACTCAAGAGAGGGGATGAAAGCAATCTCATGCAAATGAAGACCAGTATAACCTTCTCCAAAAATAACTGTTTAAGTAACTGTGGACATCATAAAAGTATAAATGCCCACTTCAGCAACCCAAAATTTATGGGAGCATAACCAATAAAAGCAACATTAATGAAGACACCTTTTCAGCTATTGGTACTCACCTAAACTACTGCTGTTGCCCCACTGACTCCAAACAGAAAAAGTTCACACCTCTCTAATTGAAGCCTCCATGGGTTTAAGAAATGTTTACATCTTCAGATGCTGCCCCTACAAATATAAAAAAGGCCATATTTAGAGAAGTACTCCTACCTGTAAGCATTTTTTCATGGTGCTTTTTAACCCTCCCCTCATACTGTCATCCATTTGTTCCTTTACACAAGTCACTTATTTCGGGGGGTGGGGGTGTGACTGGTTTCAGACTCATTACTTGACCATAGTTGTGCCTCATTCTTAAGGGACTGGTTTTGAAAGCAAAAGTTATTCAGAGTAGCAGTTGTTATTCATGTGCACATAAACAATGTTTTTTTCTACCATCTCATGGACTACATGCTGGCCCCGATGTCAACATGTGTCCGTAATGCTACCTAGAGGTATGCACATCCCCCTGCACACTTGCTAAATGTTACTATGCAAATGACAGGGTGGGCAGCATTGGCATCTTACACAAAATAATTACTTGCAGTAACTTCCACCCTCATTTAGATGACAGTTATGCAGTGGGTCATGTTGCCTACCTTGCCCCCTCCCCCAGTGGGCAAGACTTTGTCAAAGAACTTCCACCTCCACCACACCCTCCTTATTAGCAACTTCACTGTTCAGACTACTTTGTCCGTCCTACACTAAGGATCAAAGTCATAAGCTTATCACTCTGTGCCACAGTGTCAAATATTTCCATGCATGTTGTGTACAGAGCTACTCTGCAGGCATTTAGATTTACTTTACACAACTGCATGCAATCTGGGGTATAAAAATGACACTTTCAAGATGAGCTCTGAAAAAAAGTACTCCCCTTCAGCACACAAGATATCCAACCTTCACAACCACTTCAATCCCAGAGATTCTGGAGAACACAAATGTTATGTACTTACTGTAATGACAGATCTGCAATGACCGTGTAATCTAATTTATCAAAAGGAGTAAGACTGTTGGGGACTTGTTTAGCTTGGCACCTAAAACTTTTACAACTTCAGCTCCTCCTAGTCACCAATTTCCTTAAGTGCCTAAAGATCTTATTTCAGGTATTTGATAGCCTAATTAAGGTAGGCATAAAATCAGCAACAATTACGTTTACTCAACCCCCCCTCTCACAATACAAAGAATCAGGCCCAAGGACAGGGGAAGGCAGGTTGAGATGAAACTGCAGATGCAGATCTTTTGAGCCCCAAGCAAGACCGAGTGGTTCTTCAGTGCTTTAGTCAGATTAAACATTTTTACACATTTTATTTAAAATTATACAATACAAAATTTTTAAAACTTACAATTAACCATTAAATAAATGCCTGACAGGGACTTCCCATACATGTCCATGTGGCAGCCCCACAAATGCAAACCACTAAGGCATTCTGTAAGAAAACTTTGTGAAGGGGCCACTGCTCTGGTAGAATGTGAAATGCAATCCACTAAGGCATTCTGTAAGAAAACTTTGTGAAGGGGCCACTGCTCTGGTAGAATGTGAACTTGTAGATTGTGGAATTCTCCGTACTTCTAAACATTTTATGCAAAATAAAAACTTAAGTCAAAAGGCTTATTTGAAAGCTTTGGTACCAAACTTCTTGAAGGAAAACAGAAAAAAAAAAAAAAGTGAAAATTTAATGGATTTTGTTTTATCTAAATAAAATCCAAGTTGATTTTACACATGTACAAGGAGGTAAACATTCCCTACAGCTGGAACCAATATTAACATCTTATTTTAATTTTGGTAACTGGGGCAGAACACTAGCCCTTATGGACCAGTGGGATGAAGAAGGGGAGGGTTAGTCCTCAAGAAGGAACCTTTTGCAAAAAGTGATATACGGAGGGTTAGCATACAATGTTTGGAGCTCAGAAATCCTTCAGAGGTGACAGTCATCACTCACACCTTTTTCTATTAAAAGTGTTTAAAACCAGCTGAGGAACTAGGTTCACAAACAATGTATGCTTCCCAAAACAAATAAAGGCCCCCTTGAAGAAAAAAACAACCTGAGAGGGGCAACATAAGGAAGGTGCCACTGAGAAAGGTCTATTAAGTGAAGGAAAGAGTTGGCACCTTGGTGGAAATGAAAAACAGCTGTCACGTGGATTTCAATTTGAAAAAAAAAATGAAAGTTTTGCTCAGGATAAAAAATCTGAGACAAATACTAGCACAGAAATTGCAAAAAGAACCAGCTTTCAAGTTGTAGCTCAGAGAAACTGCCTGCTTCCTATGGTAGAAGCCTCTCGGGCCAGACCTCTAGGGAGAGAAGATTCTGTAGCATCCTTTTCTAGGTACAAAGGTCCCTGGCCATAATCTGAGAGAATGAAGGTCCGGGTGAGGCTTGCCAGACAGGAGAGAAAGCAAATTTTAAAGATTCAGGAGAAGCCTGTCCAAAACACAAATCCATATCACGGAGAGCCACACCTATAAGGGTCAAAAATGAGCTATGTGGAATATTCTGGCTTTGCAATACACTTCTTTTGAAATAAGGGGCAATGGAGCAAAAACAGAATCCTGAGGGTCACTTCTGGACAAGTGCGGCTCTGGAACATACTAACAAAGGAAAAAGGAAGAGTCACTGCAGTTGCAGTTCAGAGTTGCAAATAGATCACAACAAAACTTCCCTGGTGAGAGAACAGGTTCATTGCTACTGACAGAGACCACATACATGGCATCAGAAGACTGCAGCTGTATCATCAATCAGTTCACTAGAGAGTTGGCTTGTCTTGAGATTTGAAAGGAAACAAGAAAGTGACATGAAGCAAACGCTTACTTCTAAACTCTTATGGCCACCTAAAACTGGTAAACAAATTTTCCTGGTTTATATACCAAACTACTGCCATGTTTGACTGGATGGCAACAGCACAAGAGACGATGGGAGTCTTAGAATGCCTGCAAGGTGGAGGACAGCCCTCATTTCCAATATGCTATGTAAAATGGCCCACAGTAAACCATGTACCATGGACAGTATGGTCCATATAATTCCTCAACCACTCTACAAGAGAAGCATCTGTGGTTACAGTCAACAAGGGAACAAGGGCTTGGAAGGGTTTGCCCTGAGAAAGGTTGGATTTCTCATGTACACCAGAGAAGCTGCCCTTTTCACAACTGTGCAAGTTCTGTACAAGGATACAGTAAGTATGAATAGCTTTCCTTCTCCGAAGTGTTTTCAGTGAGAGTCTGTGAGCATCATGGTTCAGCTCTGAGCCCACTGCTGCTCATACTGGTAATGGACAACATTAACAGGCTGGAAAGGGCAAAACAACAAAGTTGTACTTGGGTAATGTGGCATCACAGGCATACTCTGAGCAAGAACTTCAACAAAGGATGGGGGAGTGGAATGAAAAAAAAAACAAAGGTGCACAGAATGAAACGGAGAACAGACAACACATTTGCAACAAGTAGCAAATGAAAAAAAATCAGAAGATGAGAACGGAGACAGAATGGAAAATAGTGGAACCAGTTGATGTCAAGTATTTGGGAGAGGTGGCTGAGAAGTCAATGAGGTAGTCAAAGCTAGAATCAGAGGAGATGCAGTCATATGACACAATGTCTGGTGTAATGTATGAAAGGAGACTGCCAAAAAAGCCGAAAAACTAAGTACAGACCAGTGGTGCGACAAGTACTACTGTATAGTAGAGACACCTGAACAGCTAAAGGCAAAACAATTTAAGATAATAGGTGATGGAAATTAAGTGCCTGCAATGGGTAGTAGGATGCACACTGTGGGACAGACACAGAAATGAGGACACAAGAGCATAAGCCAAAGTAGCACCAATTGTAGATAAGGTCAAAGAATAAAGTACAGTGGTTAGGGTACATGTGCAGAAAAGCAGAAGACTGTCTGGTGAACATTTGAGACAGACGGGGAAAAAGGCAAGAAGAAACAAGAGTGTCCAACAAAGAGGTGGATGGATTGCACAAGAGAGGAGGCCTGCGACAGTCAAGCAGGAGTGTCGAAAAAGGTAGAGTGTAACACTGAATTAGAGAGAGATTGAGACAGTTGAGAAAGTACAGTTTTGTACCTACCATAAATGTAGATGTCCGATAGATATGCAATTGCAGTCATAACATATGGGTTGTCCTGCCTCAGGCAGCCCTCAAGGTCGGCCGGATTCCAAAGTCTGGGTCCGACGTCGGCTGATGTCGCATTTCTCTCCGACGTCAGAGCGGCAGGAGTACATAAGCATCAGCCGACGCCATCTTCTTCAGTGTTTCTTGCCCCAGATGCCCTCCAAGGAAGGCTACAATCAATTTGGAAGACAAAAACAGGTTTCCAGACAAATAAGTAATAAACAGATACACCATAACAGATATCCCCAGCTAAGATAACAGGGAGAGGAGTGGATCCAAGGAATAGAGGGGAAGGAGGGAGGGAAAACCCGACTGCAGTTGCATATCTATCGGACATCTACATTTATGGTAGGTACAAAACTGTACTATGTCCTTCAAGAATGCAACTGCAGTCATAACATATGGGTTGAATACCATAGCTTAGCTGGGGGAGGTGGAATGCTCTAAGAAAAGGATGGTGTAGCTATCAATCCCTGCAGGACTGCCGAAGCAAAGCCTGCTCTGGATCTGGACTATAAAGGGAGGTTGTAGTGTTTGGAGAATGTATGCACGGTGCTCCATGTAGCAGCTTCTAGAATGTCTTTTGTAGGCACCCCTCTTAAGAATGCTGTAGAGGTGGCTGTAGCTCTGGTAGAGTGTGGTCTGACATTGGCTGGTACACTCTTTCCATGGAAGGAATAACAAAATCTGATGCAATGTCCAATCCATTTTGAGATGGTCTGTTTGGAAATTGCTTTTCCTTGTACTCCAGGGGCGTAAGCTACAAAAAGCTGATCAGACTTCCTATTGGCCTTGGTTCTGTCCAGGTAGTAGCAAAGTTGTCTGTGAATGTCCAAGGTATGCAACAGTCTTTCCCCTTTGTTCTCAGGATTGGGGAAGAAAGTAGGCAGGTGAATTGCTTGATTTAAAGAAACCCTAGATACCACTTTTGGCAGAAAACTAGGGTTGGTTCGTAAGGAGACCCTGTCTCTTTGAAAAGTTATGAACGGTGGTATTGCCATTAGGGCCTGTAGTTCCGAAACCCTTCTTGCTGAGTTAATTGCCAACAGGAAAGCTGTCTTCCATGAGAGAAATTGTAAGTCCACAGAAGCTGCTGGCTCAAAGGGGGGGTAGAGTCAGTTTTTCTAGGACAAAGTTGAGGTCCCAAGCTGGTACTGGGGCCTTTCTTGGTGGCTTGATATTCTTGATTCCCCTAAGAAATTGCCTTAAAGGATGTGAGAACACAGGTGGATCAGTGTTGTATCTTGCTGAAATAGCTGAAGCATGTATTTTTATAGAAGAATATGAGAGTCCATTCTGTAGCATATCCGCCAAGTATTCCAGGATGAGTGGGATGTTCAATAATGATGCATCATGACCCTTGCTGGTATTCCAAATGCTGAATCTCTTCCATTTTGCTGAATAAACCTTTCTGGTGGATGGTCTGCGGGCTTCTGTTAATATCCGCTGAACTTCCTTGGAGAGAGATAGATTGAGGTTATTCATGGAATCTCCCAAGCTGTTAGCTGGAGCGTCAGAACGTTGGGATGTACTGTCTTGAAGTTGTTTTGAGTCCAAAGATGGGGCCATTGGGGGAAGGGCCCATTTTTTGTTGTGGCATATGCTCCGTAGTAGTGGGTACCAGTGTTGTCTTGGCCAGTCTGGAGCCATTAGGATCCCCTTTGGCTTTTCTGCTTTGATCTTTAGCAGTACTGTGGTCATCAGTGGCAGAGGTGGGAATGCATACATTTTCAGGAAGTTCCAGTTGAATGAGAGAGCATCTGTTTTCCATGCTTGTGGATGATATGTCCTTGAACAGAACTTTTGTAGATGATGATTGAGGTGGGAGGCAAATAGGTCTACTTCTGGCCTGCCCCATGTCGAGGTGAGTCGTATGAAGATTTCTGGATGTAACCTCCACTCGTGGGGGTCTAGAAAATTCCTGCTTAGGCTGTCTGCCAGCACATTGTCTTTGCCTGGAACAAACTGGGATTGCAACTGTATGTTTAAGCTCAGTGATTTTTCCCAAAGATTCATTGTCAGTCTGCAAAGGGGGTAAGAATGGGTGCCCCCCTGCTTGTTTATGTACCACATGACAGTGGCGTTTGTCTGTCCGTATTAGCAGGTGGCCTTGCTGAAGTTGTTGTCGAAAGGCCTCGATGGCATGCATTACTGCCAGCATTTCTTTTTGGTTGATATGCAGATGTGTTTCCTTTGGGACCATTGGCCTTGAATACATCTGCCCTCCATGTGCGCCCCCCATCCAAGGTCTGCGGCGTCTGTGGTCATTGTTTGTGTTATTTGAGGTTTTATGAATAACATACCTGTGTTTGCCTGGCTTACCAAGGCCCACCATAGAAATTCCTTTTGTAGACTTGGAATGAGCGGTATGGTTGTCTCTAGGTTGTTGCTGTGTTGAGACCATAAACTTTTTAGGTACCATTGAAGCTTTTTCATGTGTAGTCTTGCTAATGGAACCAGGAGAATGCAGGATGCCATGTAACCCAGGCACTGTAGGAATCTCCTTGCAGTCATCTGAGTGAGTTTTGCCAAACCTTTGAAATAATGAGTTAACTTCTTTTGCTTGTCTTCTGTTAGGTAAGCCATTTGAGAGGTTGTGTCTAGATTGGCTCCTAAGAAGGTTATTTGCTGGGATGGCTGAAGTCTTGACTTTTGGAAGTTGACTGTGTATCCCAGAGCTTGTAGCAATTGTATGACATAATCCAAGTTTTTTGTCAAAATCAGTTTGTCGTCCGCTTGTATGAGGCAGTCGTCCAGGTATGGGTAAATTTGGATCCCCTGGAGCCTGCAATGAGCAATTACTGAAGCCAGGCATTTTGTAAATACTCTGGGCGCAGTAGATAAGCCAAATGGCAATGCTGAGAATTGATAATGCTCTGGCCCTGCAAGAAATCTGAGGTATCTTCTGCAGCTGTGTCTGATAGGGACATGCAGGTATGCCTCCTTGATGTCCAGAGTAATCAGCCAAGACCCCTTGCCCAGCATGGGAAGGAGTTGCTGTAAGGTCAGCATTTTGAACTTTGGTACTATGAGAAAGGTGTTTAATGCGGACAAATCCAGTATTGGTCTCCATTGAGTTTCTTTTCTTGGAACAAGGAACAGTCTTGAGTAAAACCCCTGGCCTTGTTCTTGTTGTGGAACTTTTTCTATTGCATTGATCTGAGCAAGCAGAGAAATTTGCTTGATAGCCTCTGTCCTCTGGTTTTGTGGTAGGTTTGGCATGCCTTGTTTCCTTGGTAAGGTATGAAAGTGGAACCTGTAGCCTTGGTCTATAATGTCCAAAATCCATTTGTCCTTTGTCAATCTGTGCCAATTGTCTGAAAACAGAGATAATTTTCCGCCCATGGGAGCTTCTGTTTGCTCTTTGGTTAGCAGAAATAGAGGAAAGTCATTGGGTTTGTCCCTGTGGGGCAGGAGAAGCCCCTGTGTCACTTCTTTGGTTTGCTGGTTGCCATTGTCATCCCCTATAGGAACCTCTGTATTGTCCTCTTCCTCGGCCACGCCTGTTTTTGCCCCTTTGAAATTTTTCAGGATTAGGAAAGGACCAGTTTTTGAAGGCCAATTCCTGCTGAATCTGGGTGGTTGAACCTGGAGGAAATCTTTGACTGTCTGAACTGACTTGGCTTTCTCCTCAATGGTCTTTAATACATCTTTAGTATTAGCACCAAAAAGCTTGTTCTTTTTCAAGGGTGCATCAAGAAGTTTTGCCTTAACATGATCTGGTAGAGGTTGTTCTTTTAACCATGCATGTCTACGAATGACCGCCCCTGTCATAGCTGCCCTACATGAAGCTTCCAATGCATCATATCCACACTGAAGAAAGCAATTGCTAGCTTGCTGAGAGTTATGTACAGCCTCCTGCAAAGACTTCCTATCTAAAGGTTCAGGAGAAACCAAAGTTTTCTGTAAATCATCTAACAGGAAATCCTGATATTGAAACATATGAAAGAGACAACTGAGAGCTCTCAAAGTAGTGGAGGTGTAAACCTTCTTCCCCCATCTCTCTAATGACCTAGCTTCCCTGTTGGAAGGCAAAGGATTTTTGGAGGTGGTAGCTGAAACCCCTTTCGGCCCCTGTGAAATAGTTTCTAAATCAGCAGCATGGGCCCTAAAGAAATGAGAATGTGTTTCAGGGACTCTATAGTACCTGTCCGGCTTGGCAGGAGCAGGAGGGAGAGTATCAGGGGTAACACTGGAGTCAGAGTATAGATCATCCAGAACATCAAGCACAGGAGGTATAGCTAAGGGCCTGTGTTGGGGCTTTTTAAGGAAGGTTCGAAGGCGCTTTCTGGAATCAGAATATTCCTGGCCTTGCCACTTAAAATGTTCCCTCATGGAATGCAGAACTTCCCCAAAAGAAATATCCTCAGGAGGGGAGGCCGAGGGGATGGAGTCCTCTGCATCCGAGTCCTCGCAGGTCTGGAAAGGCTCTTCCTGGCTATCGGAGTGGCCAGAGGCCTCAGAATCTTCATCTGAAGGGAGAGGATCAGTGGGCTCAACCCTGGGCCTCATCAGGAGGAGGCTGGGATCCTCTCTCAGGATGGGCCTGGGAACCTCTGATCATGGAGATTAAGTCTGCTGCCATAGTCATGATTTGTGTTTCAGGAGTAGGCTGAGGTAAGGCTTTAGCAGTAAGGTGCTTGGTCTTGCTGGCTGCCTTAGCACTTGTGTAGGCCTCGATAGACATGGACATGGGAGGCCTAGCAGCTCCACGTGCAAGAGTGACCTTATCCACAGCAATGGTCTCGGGCATTTCCTCGGTTTCAGTAAACGGAGGGAAATCAATAACTGGTGTCGGTGTGGTCTCCGGTATCGGAGGTATCGGTAATGTGGTGTCTTCAGTTCGGAGCGGTGAAATAACCGCCTCAGAGGGAACCGGGGCACTCACGGTAGGTTTTGGTGTGGTGTCGGCAGAAGACGCGTGCAGAGGATGTCGGTCCCGGTCTTTTCGTTTTTTAGGAGTCTGCGATGTCGGTAATTCCGACGGCATCGTGTAATCGAATTTTTCGCCGAAAAAATCTTCAGCGAACTCCGCCCGGCGCCCGAGAGTGCGCTTATTGAAGCGAGCACAGGCGACACAGGCCGAGACATCGTGGTCTGGCCAAGGCAAAGAAGGCAGTAAGAATGGAAATCCTTATGAGGTATTTGTTTACCACAAGACAAACAATTACTAACTTTTTCAGCAATTTCTGACATCGGCTGAGGCAAGAAAAGGTCCCCAACGGGGTACTTAGCTTTTTTGATGACTTCGGATTGAAGAATACAGGAGCTGACCGACCGGCACTTGTGAACTGCTTCTGCTTCGGGCACCGCGCGGCAAGAAAGACTGAAGAAGATGGCGTCGGCTGATGCTTATGTACTCCTGCCGCTCTGACGTCAGAGAGAAATGCAACATCAGCCGACGTCGGACCCAGACTTTGGAATCCGGCCGACCAAGGGCTGCCTGAGGCAGGACAACCCATATGTTATGACTGCAGTTGCATTCTTGAAGGACATCACCCTAACACCATGTAGAAAATGGGGGAAAAGGTGGTTAATTATAACAACTAGGTCTAAGCAATTCAGATCCTGTAACCCAGATTAAAAAATAATTCCTTTAGTTACACCCCATATTTCTGACGAGTACTCTGTAGGGAACTTTTAAAATCTGCCATCTCATTACACTCTCAAAACATGTCCCCAGTTATCTCTCTTCCACCTCACACCTCCATTTGCCATCTACCCAAGGAAAAACTTATTTGGACTCTGCTTGGGGTATAAACATATCTATGCAAACATCTTCTAAACTCTGTTGTACATTTGGGAGACATGCATATGTCCTCCCATTGTGTCCCTGTGAATTGCTTACCCAATCTCTCTTCCCAATCTTTTCTAACCTCCTATGTAATTCCTACAGTTATTGTGCAGTACTTTACTTGCCCTACTAAATTACCCCCTTTATAGCAGCAGCTTCTTCAATTAAAAAAGTCTTCTAGGGCAGGTACCCCACTTAGGATTTCCCTATCCCCTTCTCTTTGCTTATACTCTGACATCAATCCCGGAGAGGGAAAGGCAGTCTCTAGACTGCAGTGCAAATGTCTTCTTGGCTTCTTCCCATTCTATTACCTTTTCCTCTCCAATACCTTGGATCATTCGCCAACATTCTCCACTAATTCCAGACCTTTCTTGCCTATTCTCTGTACCCCTAACTGCAGACATCCCTACTGACAAAATCTTCCTCCATTCTCCTGTTGACTTAGTTCTTGGAATACTTTCTGCTACTTTATGAACACATTTTGCATGTCTGTTTTATTCTCCTTAAATATCACTTATTTCTTGACTTTTGCCAATGCTTAATTCCTTCACACTTTGAACTGTAGCTTTCCACTTGTACTCTGTATATAAGCCTCAACTGTACAGCTTGAAAATATCTGTTCAAATACAGTAATCCTAAACCAGTTATTTTGAAAGGGTCAACTTTTTCCACTTTACCCCTGCCTTTCCCCCCTCCTAGTAAAAATCCTTCAAATGTCCAATTACAGTCCACAGCTTCTCTTCTGGTTGACAAAATTATGCCAGACCTGTATATAAAACTAAAATGGACTAGAAACATTTTCGCTGCTTGCATCTTACTATCCATGAACGGAAAGCTTCCACATTTTGTTTTCTTAGTCTCTTCCCACATATCCTTAGCTACAATAACATAATCCTTTTAAATCCACACTGCTAAACAAGTCACTATTATGTCCCAATAAATATGGGTAATGCTGAACCAATACACATGTGAGTACACAGTTTGTAGCTATAGCCTTTGTATTACCTTCATTAATTTTACATCCCAAAAACACTTGACTGTCTCAAGATATTACACAACGGATGCCACTTTCTGGTTTTATCAGTTATAAAAGAAAGCCAACTTTTCTCAATTACCATACCAATTATATCCTTGAATTTGAGTCAGTTTTGTTTGTGCAAATGGCTCTAAATACAAGGCGAATAAAGGGGAAAGAAGACTCCCCTGCCTAGTTTCTCTGTTCAGACAACTTGTCAAAAAAGAACCCTTCTACTTAAATTCTTGCCTCCGATCCTTCATATAACCTCCAACCTTATTATTTTAACAAGGATGGCAAACACTTCTACTGCTCTATTCAAAATCCCAGCTTACTCTGTCAAATACGCTCTCTACATAAAGACACAACAGCAGTATTTTCTTACTCTGCATCCCTCTGTATCATCACTGCCCTATTACTGTTGTCAAATGTTTGCCTCCCCTCCACAAAACCACACTCGTCCATATCTATCAATTTTAGCAGCAGTTTTGCCATTCTTTTAATTATAGGCATAAATACATTTTAATCGCGGATTAAAAAATGAAATGGGCCTATATGAAGCTGGGTCTGTTGGGTCTTTACCATCTTTAGGTATTACAGCCACCACAGCTTTCCTCCAAGATGCTGGTGCTTTCCCCTCTTAAAATACTGTTAAGCAAAACCTTGAAATCTTTATCACTTTCTTCTTTCCCATCTTCTAAACTTCCAAAGGAATATCATCTATTCCTGAATACTTTTTGGCAGACTGTATGTTCACTGTTTTTATCTCATCTATCGTAACTGTTAATTGCCGAGACCCATCTACATCTAATCTTGGCATACTTAAGTCTTCCATAAATATTTTCATATGAGCTCTCAATTTCCACATTAACCTGCTTTACAAAAGTTTTCTTAACATAGAAACTCTAATACAAGTTCTATAATTAACTGGATCCTTCATTCCTGTATAGAAGAATGGTTCTATACAGGAAGAATAGATGAAAGAACAAAGAAATCTATCCAACACCAACCCCAAAGTAAGTAGGATCTTTGGAATTCTGAAGATCCATAAAAACTTAGATTCACCACCCTCAAGAATGATAGTAAGTAGAAACAGCAAAACTGAAAGAATGTCAGTATTTCTAGACAAACATCTACAGACGCTGTGCCCAAGAGTAAAACCTATATAAAAGATAAGTATGATTGTATGAAGAAGATATAAGGGATCCAAGTATCAGACTCGCATATATTAGTAACTCTAGACATAAATTCTCTGTACACTATGATCCCAAATAAAGAGGGAATGGAAACTGTTAGAATTGAACTATTGAAATCTAAAGAGTTTTCTTTGCGTACTGTGGGGACTTCTAATGGAGATGATTGATTTAGTTCACAGTTATAATTACTTGGAGTTTTATGAGCAGAAGTATGTTCAGACGAAAGGAGTTGCAATGGGTGCAGCTCTAGCCCCAAGTTATGCGAATGTTTTCATGCAAGGCAGGGAAACTGCTAATATATTGAAAAGTGAGTTTAATAAATATACAGTAAAGATGCTACGTTTTATTGACGATGTCCTTTTAATATGGGGAGGTTCTAAAAATTAGTTAAAGTTCCTCGAACATATTAATGTTTGTTCCTATTTAAAATTTTCTTACAATTATACTGTAGATAAATTCAATTTTCTATATCTTACTATATATAAAAAGAGGAGATTAAACTTCTTTCTAAAATATATAAAAAAAGACTTTCAAAACTGCGGTGGTGGTGCTGCGGTAGAGTTGTCGCCTTACAGTAAGACGTCCTGTTCGATTATCAGCTAGAGCATCTTGTGTGTGGAGTCGTGCGTGAATGGGCATACCTTCGTTGAAGGCTGCGCATCAGGGCCGGCAACTCGGCACACAAAAAAATCTGCAATCATTAGCGGACCGGAGTCACTGTGGTGACCCCTAACCGGGAAAAGCCGAAAGACACAAAAACATAAAAAAAAGACTACCAAAACGATACGTATTTGCATTATTCCAGCCTATATCCAAAGAAATCTAAAATGAATACAGTTAAGGGACAGTTAAAAAGGATAAGTAATTTAACAAAAAAAAGACTGTCTGAACAAGAAGTTAAACAGGTCTGCAAAAGAATGCAAATAAGAGGCTACCCAGAGAGAGTAGTAGAAGCTTTATTCAAAGAAGAACTAGAAAAAAGAAAAACAGATTAAGTTCAAAGGACCAGCATCGATGGTAGTAATGTAGAAAATAGTTTTAGGACAGCATTAGCAGTACAAAATAGCACATTCTAACACTATAAAAAATATTGTAAGGAAAAACTGGGGGATTTTGAAAGCTAACAAATTGTAGAAATGGTAGGAAGTGAACCTAGGATTGTGCAAAAAAAGGGCAAAAAATTACAAAGATTATTTTCAGAGCAAATTAAATAGGCCAAAAGAAGTGGACTCTAAGAGGGGTAAGGTAAAATGCTTTAACTGTAATTACTATCAATATTTACAGACAGCAATGAATTGCTATTTGGAAAAAAAACAGTAGTACAAGTCCCTGGTAGGTGTACACATAAAGTGAAAAATGTAGTGTATTTACTAATGTGCTTTGAATGCAGATAATTTGATGTAGGGAGAACTAAGAGAACACTATGCAGAAGAATATACGAACACGATTATACAATTACACATGGAGACATGAAGAATGCCATGAGTAAACATTATATAGAGAAGAAATGTAAAGTAAATTTTAAATGCATAGTGTTGGATGTTCTAAATTTTGAATATAACACGATAAATGTTGAAGAGTTAGGTTGGTTAGAATATTGTTGGCAAGTGAGGCTTAATGCATGCTTCCCCCAGGATTAAACAGGGAGGAGTCTGTAATGTATTTAAAAAGGAAGGGGCTAAAACAGGTTAATATTATGTTATCATATTTATATTAGTATGCGTTTTGTAAGCCGTTTTATAGCGCATGAATTTTAGGATGACTATGTTTAAATTATAATTATGTAATGAGCATATAAATGTTTTTATTGTAGTGTGAAGCCTTAGTCTGAAGAAGTCTCCAATTGAGGAGACAAAAGCGCTTACTATTGGCTTTGGAATAAACTTGGTCGATTTTATCTTTATACGGACACAGCATTTTATTTTGCTTTGGATTTATTTGCTTGCTGCTAGCCGTGGAAAAAAATGTAAATTCTGTCAGAGTTCCTCAAGCTGAACTTGCATCTTCCATACCAAATATTTCCATAAATAAGCTCCAAAATCTACTTTCGTTATATTTGCTTTTCCAAGTACCCCACCCCACTCCACATACATCCCCACTGTTGCAAATAAAAAATTACAGTCCCCATCTCCAAGTAATATTCCCTACTGAAAGTGGATTTCTCTCAAACTTTTCTTAAGCTCCATAACCTCAGTTTTAGGTGGAACAGAAATACAGGCTACTGTAATGCTCCTCCCTTGCAGTAGCCCCTTACTACCACAAATCTATCATCTTTTTCCCCCCACTATTCTTTCACTTTTGGAGTACATCTAGCAACTAGCTCAAGTACACCTTTTCCTTTGTCACCAGAACTCTGTTGAATATCCCTCTTGAAATCCTCTCTATAAAATTCACAAGATCATTTATTTCCAAATATCACTCCTGTAGCACTGCCATTTGCATTCTGATCCCATGAGATATAAACTTAATTTTATATAATGCTTGTGGCTCATGCATCCAACGCTTCTCCGCTACTTCAAAACTCTACAATCTCCAATGCAACAGTTTTGCAACACTAGTACAACTTTCATTATACATGCCTCTACCATTAGTGTCTTGCACCCAGGAACAAGATGTGTAAAGTACAGTTGTGTACACTTACCATAAATGTAGAAGTTAGAGTGTCTTCACTGTTGCAGTCATCACTGTAGGGATCTTCCTGCCAGCAGGCAGCCCTTGGTCAGCCAGAATCCCAAAGTCTGGGTCCGGCATCGGCTGTGCAGTCATCCTCCCTGGCATCAGAGCGCCAGGTGTACAAATCTTCCAGCCAACGCCATGTTCACCAGTTTTTCTTGCCCCGGATGTCATGTGCCCAAAAGTAAAGGCTAAAAGTAAGGTACAACAAACCCCATACCCTGTAACAAAGCTCAGAAGGGTGAAGCAGAGAACCACACTAATGAAAGAATAAGAGGGGACAGGGGGGGTGGGTAACCCAGACTGCAACAATGACGACACTCTAACATCTACATTTATGGTAAGTGTACACAACTGTACTATGTTCATCGTGTTTCAGTGTTGCAGTCATCACTGTAGGGTTGAATCCCAAAGCTGAGATAAAGGGTGGAGGTTATTGAGTAGAAGGGGTGGCTAGAAGGCCTTGCAAGACTGCAGAAGCAAAGCCTGCCCTGGACTTAGAATAAAGAGGTAGATTATAGTGCTTAGAGAAAGTATGTACTGAACTCCAGGTTGCAGCTTCCAAAATATCTTTGGTAGGTACTCCCCTGAGAAAAGCAGCAGAAGTAGCAGCAGCTCTGGTGGAGTGAGACCTAATTTTTCCTGGGATTTGCTTTCCATGATGAGAGTAACAAAATCTGATTCAATGAGCACACCATTTAGAAATGGTCTGTTTTGAAATAGCTTTGCCTTGGGAATTTGCTGCATAAGAAACAAACAGTTGTTCTGTTTTCCTGATATCCTTGGTTCTGTCCAGGTAAAAACAAAGCTGCCTGTGCACATCCATAGAATGCAAGATCCTCTCCCCCTTACTTTGTGGATTGGGGAAAAAAGTTGGCAGGTGAATAGTTTGGTTTAAAGCCACTTTAGAAACCACTTTAGGCATGAAAGTAGGGTTAGTCCTTAAATAAACCCTGTCTTGATGAAAAATTATTTAAGGTTCAACAGACATGAGTGCTTGTAACTCTGAGACTCTCCTGGCTGAAGTCAAAGCCAGTAGGATAGCGGTCTTCCATGATAAACACTTTACATCAGATGTGGCAGCAGGCTCAAAAGGAGGCAGAGTAAGTTTTTCCAGAACATTGTTGATGTCCCAGGCAGGTATGGGGGGTGTCCTAGGGGGCCTTAAATTCTTTGCTCCTCAGATATTGTTTTAGAAGTGGATGTGAAAAAATTGGAGGATCTGTATTGTAATGTGCAGAGATAGCGGAGGCATGTATTTTTATGGAGGAAAAGGATAAACCCTTATGTAATATGTCTGTTAGGTAATGTAAAATCAATAGAATATTTGGAATGAGAGGATCCGAATCCTGAGCATGCATCCAGGTGCAAATCTCTATTTACCTTCGTAAGATTTTCTAGTCCGTCTGGCTTCTAAGATAACATCCATGACCTGTTTGGAAAGGGTAGGATTAATCATAGACCCTGAAAACGTAAGGCTGCGAGTTTTGATACGAGTGCAGAACCTGGCCCTGGTGTTGAGACAAAAGATTTGGAATATGAGGTAGAATCCAAGGAGGCTCCTGGGATAGAGTCATCAGTGTTGAATACCAAAATTGTCGAGACCAATTTGGGGCCAGTAAAATCATATTGGGTTTGTCCTGTTTGATCTTTAACACCACCCGTGGAAGAAGAGGTAGAGGAGGAAAGGCATACCCAGAGAGGTTCCTCCAACTGAATGTGAGAGCATCCACTTTCCATGCTAGTTTGTGACATGTCCTTGTGCAAAAAGTCTAACTGATATTGTGGGGAGATGCAAATAGATCTATGTCTGGGCATCCCCAGGCTTCTGTAATCATCTTGAATATTTGGGTGTCTAGCATCCACTCGTGTGGGTCTGACAGGTTCCTGCTCAGGCTGTCTGCCAGAGTATTTTGTTTCCCTGGCAGGAACTGAGCTTGTAGGTCCACTTTGCAAGCTAGTGCTGTGTTCCATAGAGTCATGGCTAGTCTGCAAAGGAGGTAGGAGTGTGAACCCCCTTGCTTGTTTATGTACCACACAACTGTGGTGTTGTCTGTCCGTATCAGTAGTTGCCCTGGCTGTAGAAGATCCCTGAAAGCCAAGAGGGCATTCTGCACAGCTAACATCAATTCAACTTGAGAAAGCCTGGTACAACCAGGCAAAAGCGCTTGTTCGAAGTGTTCTGTTGTCTTTCTAAAATAAAGGATTTATACCAGCTATCGAAGCCTCAACTGTTGCTGCTTTGAGTTACTTCAGAGTGCATTCATGCCATCTACTTTGTGACTGTATTTTTATAGCTGGGCTACGCTGGTTTCTGCACTTGAGCACAGCTAACATCTCTTTTAAATTGATATGTAGGTGCTTCTGATCCTCTGTCCAAAAGCCTTGCAGGCCTTTCCCCTGCAAGTGGGCTCCCCATGAGTAACCCGAGGCGTCCGTGGTTAACACTTGGTAGGCTGGAGGTAGACTGAAGGCTTTCCCTTTGTTTTGAAGACTTGCCATGGCCCAGCAATGGAATTCCTTTTGCAGGCAAGGCAAGACAGCAATCTCTGTGTCTAGACTGACAATGCTGGGACCATACGCTTTTTAGGTACCATTGTAGCGTTCTCATATGCAGTCTTGCATATGGTATGAGAAGGATGCAAGAGGCCATGTAACCCAAAGCCTGCAGGAATTTCCTTGCAGTTAGCGGAGACATTAACGCCAGTGTTTTGAAAGTTGAAGCCAGCTGAAGTTGTTTTTCGGATGTCAGGAATGCCATCTGGGTTGTTGTGTTTAAAAGAGCACCCAGGAAAGTTATCTCTTGTGTGGGTGTCAAATTTGACTATGTTCACAGTGAATCCCAGGTACTCGAGTAGATTTTGAACAAATTCCAGGTGTTGGAGTAACACATCCTTGCTGTCTGCTTGAATAAGGCAGTCGTCCAGATAAGGGTAAATTTGAATTCCCTTGAGTCTGCAGTAAGCTACTACTGGGTGCCAGGCACTTGAAGACCATAGGCGCAGTAGACAAGCCAAAGGGCAGCGCAGAGAATTGGTAATGTTTCGAGCCTGCCTTGAACCTGAGGTATCTTCTGCACTCCTGTCTTGATAGGAATGTGTAGGTAAGCCTCCTTTAAATTCAATGTCACCATCCATGCAATTTTGCTCAACATTGGCAGGAGCTGCTGCAGAGTAACCATCTTGAACTTTGGTATCTCCAGGAAAGTATTTAAGACTGACAGATCCAGGATGTGTCTCCACGAATTTTGTTTTCTGGGAACTAGAAAGAGTCTTGAGTAAAAGTCTTGCCCCGTCTCTGACTGTGGAACCAGTTCTATGGCCCTCATAGCCATGAGGGATTCCACCTGGTTTAATGCATCTGCCCATTGTTTTTTTGGTAAGTCTAGGCCATCCGTTTGGTCTTGGCAAGGCATGAAAGCGGAATTTGTAACCTCTTGAAACTACATCCAGAACCCACTTGTCTTGGGTTATGAAAGTCCAATTTCCTCCTAGAGGGGCTTCCAGGAGAGAGGTTCCTGGAGCCATGCAGGGGGAGTCATTGAGCCAGTTTCCTATAAGATTGAGGTCTGTCCTCTCCACCCCTGGGGGTGGAAGCACTCCACTGTCCAAGTCTATAAGAGGTCTGTGCTTGTGCCCTTCTCCTCTGGGGCGCCTATATCTACCCCTCTGAGGCCTGTCCGAGCTGGGAAAGGACCAATTTTTAGTTGGCCAATTTCTGCTAAATCTTGGGGGCTGAACTTGTAAGAAATCCTTAACCGTTTGCATGGATTTTGCCTTATCCTCCATTTTCTTTCTATCACCTCTTCGGCCTTAGATCCAAACAAAACATTATGTTGAACAGGAGCATCCAGTAAATTTGCTTTCACTTGATCAGGCAAATTTTGTTCCTTTAACCAAGCATGCCTTCTAATAAACATGCCAGTGGCAGCCACCCTGCATGAGGCCTCCAAAGCATCAAAACCACAGTGTAAGGTATGTTTCCCCATCTGCTCATTAGCATGCATCAAAACGTGCAATTCCTTATTCTCTGCACATGCAGAAATGGTACCTAGCTTTTGTTTCATGACAGACAGAAGAAATTGCTGATATTTTAGCATATGGAATTGACAATTTAAAGCACTAATGGATAAAGTAGCAGAAGTGTACACTTTTTTGCCCCAATCTCTCCAAAGCTCTAGAATCCTTATCTGATGGAATAGGGTTCTTAGCAGTGGCGGCCTTAGGACCCTGAGAAATGGTTTCTGGATCAGCAGTAGGATTTTTATAAAGAAACTGGTGGGAGTCAAGGACTCTAATATCTATCAGGCTTTGCAGGGGCTGGAGGAAAGGAGTCCGGAGTTAAATAAGCCTCAGAAAAGACATCATACACAATATCCAAAATAGGAGGAATAGCCAGGGGTCTGTGTTGGGGAAGAAGAAAGAAATCCCTAAGCCTTCTCTTAGATTCAGAGTACTCCTGTCCTTCCCAGTGAAAATGTTCCCTCATGTCATGAAAAGTTTCCCCAAAAGAAAAATCCTCAGGGGGAGAAGCTGAAGGAATGGATTCCTCAGCATCAGAATCCTTATAAGGAGGAAACATATAATCCTGTTCAGAGGAAGACACTGAAGAGATAGATGCCTGATCAGAGGATTCATAGTCCAATTCTTGTCTTGGCCTTTTGTCTGGAGGGGGATGTGAACCCCTAAATCATAGTTAGCAAGTCCTCCGCCATTTTTAGCATTTGTTTTTGAGATTTAGGTCCCAGATCAGAGGAGGCCTGGGCTTGAGTCTCTGTTTTAGAAGGAGTCTTTGCCTTTATCTGAAGCTGCGTAGGCAAATGAAAACCCCCTCAGAAGCCGGTACCTGCACAGCGGCTCCGGACCCATCCAAGGGAGCATTATCCGAAGGTCCTGCACCTGGAGTACTCAAAGGCCTAGTTGGCTCCTCGTGGGAGTCTGTTTCGGCAAGCGGTTCTGTAATGGCCAACAACAGGGGCTGCGAAAGCGCCTCACTGACTACGGCTGAACCTGCAGCTGGCTCTGCTTGTAAACAGTCGTCTGATTTGGACCTCGGAGGCCTGTCCTTACCCTTGCATCTTTTGGGAACTCCAGTAGTCGGAAGCGAGTCCGACGACATACTGTAATTAAATCGCCTGCCAAAGTAATGAAAAGCAAAATAGTATCTCCGCTTAATAGTACGTTGATTTAATCTAGCACAAAACCGACAACTAGCTACATTGTGGTCAGGGCCTAGACAAGGAATACAGTAAGAGTGGAAATCCTTATGAGGAATTTGCTTCCCACATGAAATACAATTAACTTTTTCTGACATCGGACTGGAGCAAGAAAAAAGTTTCCCCAACGGGGTACTTAGCTTTGAGAAGAAGAAAGTCTTAGGAATGAAGCACCAAAAATATCAGGAGTCAGCTGACCGGCACTTGCGAACTGCTTCCACCGCACGGCAAGGAAGACTGGTGAACATGGCGTCGGCTGGAAGCTTTGTACCCCTGGTGCTCTGATATCAGGGAGGATGACTGCATAGACAACACCGGACCCAGACTTTGGGATTCTGGCCGACCAAGGGCTGCCCGCCGGCAGGAAGAACCCTACAGTGATGACTGCAACAGTGAAACACGATGAACATCTGGTTTCCAGTTCTGTTTTACAGAACCTGTATTTGTCCATTTCTACCACATGTTCAGTGGACTTTATAAACCAACATGTATGTAGTCCACTATCCTGGGCTAATTAATGTACCATAAAGTTTTCTGTCTTGAAAGCAAAGGTATACAAAAAAAGAGCCAAGCAAGTCTGTACATCATATGTACCTCTGTTAGGAAGACAGACATCTCTTACCTGTGGCGCAGGAGAAATTTTACAGCAGCCAAAAAAATTATGGCACCAATCAACAGATTAAAGAGCAAAATGTGTCAGTACTCAGGCTTCTGAAGATTGTATCTGGCCTCTTTGAAAAGGCAGATACCAAGTCAGGTTCTTTAAAAGAACCCCTGTGACAAGCAAGCATCTCATCAACTGGGAAAACCACAAAAGAAAAACTTGACGAGGACCAGAAGATATCTGCAAGTATAAGCTTCGACCCAGAAAG
>NC_056748.1:493390036-493437536 GCF_019279795.1 Protopterus annectens
TTTCCAAATGGGTAGCCCATTGCATCCATTTCTGGTACAAGCACCATGGAAAACCTACTCCACAGGGGATAAGATTACATTCCACCAGGGCTGCATCTACCTCAACAGCGTTTCTCAGAGGAGTCCCTACCAGGGACATCCTGGAAGCTGCTATATCTGAAGCTTTGTGCATGCTTTCACCAAGCATTACCACCTGCCTATGTTTTCTAAATCCAGGGCTGGATTTGCCACAGCAGTCTTAACAGGGCCTGATTGCTAGCCCCAATGCTCTTTTACTGCCTCGACCCTTCCTTAACTTTGGTAATCAACCCCAATGTGATGATTGCAACAGTGAAACCTGAAGAACATAATACAGTTGTGTACACTTACATAAATGTAGATGTTTGAGTGTATTCACTGTTGCAGTCCCGGTTACCCTCCCTGACTTCTCTTGGCTCTACCTTTCCTTGTTTGGCATATATCATGTGTATTTGCTTTTTGCTGGGTGTGTTCCATACCATATAATTGCTTACTATTGTGGGTGCACCTGACATTTGGGGCAAGAAAAACTGTTGTAATGGCATCGGTTGCATGTTTTACCCCTGATGACCTGATGTCATGGAAGATGCAACAGCATCAGATGCAAAAATCTGAATACTCTGGTATTCAGGTTGGCTGAGGGCTACCTGCAGGCAGATAACCCAAATGTTATTACTGCAACAATGAATACACTCTAAATTCTACATTTATGTTAAGTGTACACAACTGTACTTTCTTAGAAGACATGCTTGGCTTCAGCAGCAGAAGTTGCCTGATCATGTCAAAGCAAAATTGTTGGATGCACCATTAAATCAAGAGAATCTATTTGGTATTAAAGCAGAAGTCCTCAAATGAATGGAGGAGAAAGCTAAATCTATGCAAACTGTTAAAAGATTTTTTTTAAGTACAGCCACCTAGATTCAGTCGGCATTGGATTTAAAAAAAATGGTCTTTTCCAGTCTCTTCCAGGGCTTCTCAGTCCAAGCCCAGGGGCAGCAGACCACCAAGACTTCAGTCTCAGGTTATGCACTGATCTAAGCAATGGAGTGCCCCCACGTCCACAACAGGGAGTAGTAAGCCTCCTATCTTGTGGTAAAATTGCACAGTGACTTATCCTGAAGTCTTCCAGGCCTTGCCAAAGTACTTGCACCTTTAGGAGGGAAACTTGCACTGCATGCCAAAAACTGGCAATACATAACCCAAGACTAATGGGTCTTAAACATTGTTTCCCAGGGATACAGATTCCAGTACCACTCACATCCATAACTGGATGGTCAGACCTCCTCCCAAACCAGTGGGCAGAGGCCCAAAAGCAAGTACTTTCTCTACTCAGTATCAAGGCTCTTCAACCTATCCCAGCTGGAAAAAAGGGGACAAGGTTTCTACTCCAGACTGTTTCTGGTCCCCAGAAAAGAAAACTCTTGGCATCCTATCCTGGATCTATTCTAAACACCTTTTTGGTGGTTCCAAAATTCAAAATACTAACTGTCCAACAGCTGCTTCCTATGCTAGCCAAGGACTTCTGGCTAACAACCATAGATTTAAAAGAAGCTTCTCTGCACATCCCCATAAGGGAATCTTGCAGGAAAATACCTACACTTCAGAGCAGGCTCTCTGCCCTATCCGTTCTCTGCACTGCCCTTTGGCTTATCTACTGTGCCCAGGGTATTCACAAAGTGCTTAGCTCTAGCCATTGCATATTACAGGCAGAGCGGAATTCAAATTTACCCATAATTGGACGATTGCTTGATTCAGGCGGACAGTCGGGAATTGCTACTTCAACACCTGGCATTTGTAAAGAGACTTATAACTTCATTGGGGTACACCATCAACAAAATGAAATCACAGCTGGTACCCAGCCAACAGATTGCATTCCTGGGAGCAAGCTTGAACACAACTTCCCAGTTGGCATTCCTTACTCCCAACGGAACAAATTTATTTGAGGAACTATTTCAATCTACTGGCCATCAAAACCAGACTGTCTGCAAGAAAAATACTCCAAGCCTTAGGGTTCATGGCCTCTTGCATTCTACTAATTCTATATGCAAGAGTGCATATGAGGAAACTTTTAATGGTACCTAAAAAGTCTCTAGTGTCAACATTCTTAGGACCTGGAAACAATGATTCCTATCATTCCTTGTCTAAGGGCAGAGTTCCTTTGTTGGGCAGAGGCTTGCAACCACAACAAGGGACTTTCACTCTACCCTCTGCTGCCCAAACCCTATTAACGGGCGCATCAGACTGTGCATGGGGGCTTACATGGCAGGGCAGTACATTCAGGGCAAATGGAACCCAAACCAAATACACCTGCATATCAATCAGAAAGAAATGTTAGCTGTACAGCATGCTCCGACAGCCTTCAAAGGCCTTATTCTTCCAGGACAACTACTGGTAAAGACTGACAACACCGCAGTTGTAGTACATAAGCAGGGGCGGATTCCATTCCTACCCACTCTGCAGAATAGCCATGGCTCTGTGGAACACAGCCTTGAGCAACCAAGCGCACTTACAAGCTCAGTTTCTGCCAGGCAAACTAAATTCACTGGCAGACTTGAGCAGGAATCTCATGAACCCACACAAGTGGAAACTGGCACCCAAAATATTCAAGCTTTTGAGGAACAGGTAGGGGGTACCATAGGTGGGCCTTTTTGCTTCCTGTCAGAACTATCAGTTGATCAAATATTTCACCAGAAATCCCCACAGCCAAGCTTTGAAAGTGGATGGCCCTGTCCTTCACCTGGGAAAGCCTTTTAGTTTATGCGTTTCCCCCTCTGCAACTCCTCTTGAAAGTTCTACTAAAAATCAAACTGCACAAGCCAGGGACAATCCTGATTGCACCAGACTGGCCACACCAGCACTGGTACCCTCTTTTGTGCACTATGACACTGCTATAACCATGGCACCTACCTCAGACTCCTTCCCTGCTGTCCCAGCAGGTAGGCCATATTCTGCACCCTCTGCTACAGACCCTGAACCTTGCTGCCTGGCTAATCCCCTGAATTCAACACCAGCAACCCTCAGTGTAAGCAGGTGCTGGATGTCTTTCTTGAGGCAAGGAGGCCTAGTACTAGAAAATCATATTCGGGAAAAATGGAAAAGATACTGTTGCTAGAGCCATTCTCGGGGAATGGGCACAACTGTGCCCAGCTTACCTCATATCCTAGATTACGTGACAGAAATGCTCCACAAAGGCCTATCCTCTTTAATTAAGATTCATACCTCTGCCATCTCAGCTCATTGTAATACTGAGCCACCCCTTTTCTCTCATCCTCTGGTAAAACGGTTCCTGAGACTAGCCAAACATTTATGACCTCCCCAAGGAGAGCTCCCACTCCAGCCTGGGAGCTTAACTTTGTATTAGAAAAGCTCACCCTTCCACCCTTTGAACCTCCGGCCACAGCAGAGTTAAAATTCCTCTCATGGAAAACAGGTTTACTTCAGCAAGAAGAGTGTCTGAGTTACAGGCCCTTATGGCAGTAGAACCTTTCATTATCTTCCATGCAGACAGGGTTTCCCTTGGGACTAACTCATCTTTTATGCCCGAGGTGGTGTCTAGTGTGGCTTTGAACCAGTCCATTAATTTGTCAACCTTTTTTCCTAATCCTCAGAATAAAGGGAAAGGATCCTGCATTCCTTGGATGTGCTCAGGCAGCTTAGGTTCTATCCGGACACGACTAAGCCTCTCAGAAAATCTGACATTTTGTTAGTCAGCTTTGCTGCAGGGGCAGAGGGCAAGGCCATTTCAAAGCAAACAATTTCTAAATGGATAGCACACTGCATCCATTTCTGCTACAAGCACCATGGGAAATCCTACCCCACAGAGGATCAGAACTCATTCCACTAGGGCTTAATTTTACCTCTACAGCATTTCCCAGGGGAGTCCCTACCAGGAACATCCTGGAAGCTGCAACCTGGAGCTATGTGCACACTTTCATCAAGCACTACCACTTGCCTATATTTTCTAAATCCAGAGCTGGATTTGCCACAGCAGTCTTGCATTGCCTGATTGCCAGCCCTAATGCTTCATAATTACCTCCACCCTTCCTTGGGTTTGAGAATCGACCCAAATGTGATTACTGCAGCAGTGAAACACGAAGAACATAGTACGGTTGTGTACACTTACCATAAATGTAGATGTTACTGTATTCACTGTTGCAGTCCTGGTTACCCTCCTTCCAGCCACCTGACTTCTATCCTATCTTTTTTGTCTGGCATATCTTATATCATTGGTATTTGTTTTTTGCTGGGGGTATTACCATGTAATTGCTTCCTATTTTGGGGACACCTGACATCTGGGGCAAGAAAAACTGATGTAATGGTGTGTGCTGCATGTTTTATACCCCTGATGACTTGGAAGAAGTGACAGCATCTGACTCAGAAATCCCAAGTCTCTGGTATTCAGGCCGGCTGAGGGCTACCTACAGGCAGATAACCCTAATGTGATGACTGCAACAGTGAATACACTCTTTAACATCTACATTTGTGTTAAGTGTACATAACTGTACTTTTCCCCACGGTCACCCTCAGAAGATATCTCCTTCATGGATATCTTAGAGATTCTCCAGCAGAGGGGTGATTGACAGGCCATCAAACTTACTGATGAGTCTGTCTACATGAAGGCTTTTGGGTCTTAGCCCTCCACCTCTTGGGTGTCTCCGCCTTTCGAAGAACTCCTGGACCTAATTTTTCGAAAGGCGTGGGAGTCTACAGATACAGTGGAACCTGTCCCTTGGAGTCCTAATAAGTTTATTACCTCACCACAGGACAAGGCTTTTCTCACCAAGGGAGTCCCTGTTGATGCCATGGTGGTGGCAGCTGCCACCAAGGAGGAGATGTTCATCGTGTTACCATGCTGCAGTCATCACACTTGGGTTATCCTGTCGTCAGGCGGTCCCGCAGTCTGCCTGAATTCCAAATTCTTGGTCTGGCGTCGGTTGCTGTCAATTCATCCCTGACGTCAGTGCGCCAGGGGTATATGAGGCATCTGACGCCATTTTCTTCGGTCTTTCTTGCCGCGCAGTGCCCGAAGCAGAAGCAGCTTGCAAGTGCCGGTCGGCAGACACCTGAGGTTTTCGAATAGAATTTTAGTCCGAAGTCTTCAAAGCTAAGTACCCCGTTGGGGAACCTTTTCTTACCTCAGTCCGATGTCAGAAAAAGTTAGCAATTGCATTTCATGTGGGAAGCAAATACCTCATAAGGACTTTCATTCTTATTGTATCCCTTGCCTAGGCCCAGACCACGACGTCACTGGTTGTCGGTTTTGTGCTAGGTTCAATAAGTGAACTATAAAGCGACGCTTTGATTTCGCACGACACTACTTCGGTAGGAAATTTATTTACACTATGCCGTCGGAGCAACCGACTACCGGCGTGCATAAAAAACGCAAAGAAAGACGGGCAGCTTAGATCCAAGCCAGACTCCGAGGCCTCGTCTGGGCTGATCGCCGGTTCTCTGGTTTTCAGTGAGGCGTTACGCATCCCCTGACCGCAGAATTGGATCCCCAGACCGCTTCGGGTTCTCAAACAGAGTTCTAGGCAGACGCAGCCACTTTCTTTAGGCCCTATTGCAGAAGGAAAAGCCGGTGCTGCGGAAACACCTTTGGTTACAGAAAGTGTCTTCAGACCGACTACTCTCACCATAAAATCTTATGTTAAGCTTAAGACTCTTTTAAAACCAAAAAAGACTGCACATCAGTCTCCAGTTCAAGGCCCCATGCCTAAGAAACAGATGCTTAAAACGGCTGAAGATTTGATTTCTTTTATCAGGGGTTCCCAACCTCCCCAGACAAAAAGCCTAGACAAGAGGAGTATTATGCCTCCTCTGATTAAGTGTCTATTTCCTCATGTTCCTCTGAGGAACAAGATTACTCCTTTCCCCCTTATGAAGATTCTGATGCTGAAGATTCTATTCCCTCAGCTTCTTCACCTGAAGACTATTCCTTTGGGGAAACCTTACATACCATGAGGGAACATTTCCACTGGGAAGGTCAGGACTACTCCAACTCAGAGAAAAGGCTCAGAGTTTCTTTTACTCCCCTAGCACAGACCACTTGCTATCCTTCCAGTTTTAGACATTGTGGAGGATGTTTACTTAGAATCTAGTCTAAATCCAGATTCTCTGCCTCCTGCTTCAGCCAAACAAGATAGATATTAGAGTGCCTGACTCACACAAATTCCTTTACAAAAGCCCTGTTGCTGACCCAGAGACAATCTCCCAGGGTCCCAAAGGGGCTAAGGCTTGTATGGCTAAAAATCCTGTATCCTCTGAAAGTGACTCCAGAGCACTGGATAGGTGGGGGAAGAAGGTTTATACCTCAGCTACTCTAGCTATGAGAGCACTAAATTGTCAATTTCACATGCTGAAATACCAGCAATTCCTAATGTCTCAAATAAAACAAAAGATGAGCACGCATTCTCAACAGTCTGAATTCAAAGAAATGCAGGATCTGTTGCATGCAGTTGATCAGGTGGGCAAACGTACCTTACAATGTGGATTTGATTCCTTGGAAGCTTCCTGTAGAGCAGCTTTTACTGGGTCTGTTATACGTAGGCATGCTTGGTTAAAGGAACAAACTCTGTCTGATCATGTTAAAGCAAAGTTACTAGATATGCACCCTTACAACAGGATGTCTTATTTGGGGTTAAAGCAGAAGAGGTTTTAAAGAAAATGGAGGATAAGGCAAAATCTATGCAGACTGTCAAAGATTTATTACAGGTACAACCCCCACGCTTCAGCAGAAATTGGCCAGCAAAAAATTGGTCCTTTCCAGCTTCAGACAGACCACAGAGGGGTAAATAGACGCCCAAGGGGCAGAGGACAAGCACAAGTCCCTTACAAACCTCACCAGTAGGGCACTGCAACACAGAAGGGAGGAGAAGACCGGTCCCAAACTACTACAAGACAAACACAATGACTTAAACCTCAAGCTGCCAAGCAAAATTCTCTTGGCAGCTCCCTTGGTAGGAAAATTAGCATTTTTTATAGACAACTGGCGCATCGTCACAAAGGACAAATGGGTCCTAGACATGATCTCACAAGGATACAGATTCCATTTCCACACCTTGCCAAGGATAAAAGGAATGCCAAACTTGCCACAAAATCATTGGGCAGAGGCACAAAAACAAATTACAGCTCTCATGGACACGAGAGCCATTCAACTGGTACCTACACAGGAGCAAGGCCAAGGATTTTACTCAAGGCTCTTTCTAGTCCCCAGAAAGGACAATGCTTGGAGACACATTCTGGACCTTTCAATTCTAAACACCTTCTTGCAAGTACCCAAATTCAAGATGCTAACACTACAGCAGCTTCTTCCCATGTTGGGCAAGAAAGCTTGGCTAGTAACGTTAGACCTCAAGGAGGCATAGCTGCATGTCCCTATCAGACAAAATTGCAGAAGATACCTCAGTTTCATTGCAGGTTCAACCCATTACCAATTCTCTGCACTGCCCTTTGGCTTACCTACTGCACCCAGGGTCTTCGCAAAATGCCTGGCACCAGTAATTGCATACTGCAGACAAAGAGGAATTCAAATATACCCATACCTGGACGACTGCCTCCTCCAAGCAGAAAGCAAGGACATTCTGTTACAACATCTGGCTTTTGTAAAACACCTTCTAAGTTGCCTAGGGTAACACAGTAAATGTAAAGAAATCAAAACTAGTGCCCACAAAAGTTGACATTCCTGGGTGCCAGCTTGAATACAGCGGCCCAGATGGCTTCTCCGACGCCAGACAAACTACAACTAACTCAATACTTCAAAATAATGGCAACAAAGACCCAACTCCCTGCAAGAAAAATTCTGCAGGCCTTGGACTTCATAGCAACTTGCATACTACTACTACCATTTGCAAAACTGCATATGAGGAAATTACAATGGTACCTGAAAAGTGTATGGACTCAACACAGCCACAGCTTGGAAACAGTGATACCTCTCATTCCCTGCCTTCAACAGTTGTTTCTATGGTGGTCACAGGCATGTCACCTCAACAAGGGTCAGCCTTTCACCTTACCCCCAGCCAGGCAAACTATGACAACAGATGCATCGGACTATGCCTTGGGGGAACACATGGCAGGACTGTGCATTCAAGGCATATGGACTGCAGATCAAAGGAATCTGCACATCAATCAAAAAGAAATGCTAGCTGTACAGAATGCTCTGACAGCCTTCAAGGACCTCATACATCCAGGACAGCTTATAATAAGGACAGACAACACCACAGTAATGTGGTACATAAACAAACAAGGGGGTACACACTCCTACCCTCTATGCAGGCAAGCAATGACCTTGTGGAACACAGCACTGTTTTACCAAGTTCAATTACAAGCCCAATTCCTGCTAGGAAAAAAGAACACATTGGCAGACTACCTAAGCAGAAACATCATGGATCCCCATGAGTGGAAACTGGATCCACAAGTATTTGCAATGATAACTCAAAAATGGGGGCGCCCAGACATAGTTTTGGGGGTTGGCAAACAGGTCTATCACCTTTCAAAATTTTGCACAAGGACATTTCACCATCAAGCTTGGAAAGTGGACGCACTCTCATTCAGTTGGAAAATGCTGACAGTATATGCTTCTCCTCCATTGCCCCTTCTCACAAAGGTGCTGCTGAAAGTCAGGATGGAGAGACCTCGAATGATACTCATTGGCCCGGACTGGCCATGCCAACACTGGTACCCACTACTAAGGAACATGGCCCAGGGCCCACCATGGATTTTACCACAAATTCCTCATCTACTTACACAGCAAGGCAGTCAGATTCTACACAGCCAGCTCAAAACCTTAAATTTGGCTGCATGTCACATCACCTAAGCACCCAGCCAGCCCCTCTTTCACAAGCTGTTATGGATGTCATTCTGGAGGCCAGGAGGCCCAGCATCAGGAAAGCCTACTCAGACGAATGGAAAAGATTTTGCCCCTGGAACCAAGCTAAAGGCCAAAATACCCTTCAGCCGGACATACCTCAGATTCTACAATATTTAACTGAGATGTTACACAAAGGACTTTCTTTTTCATTTATTAAAATCCACGCCTCAGCTATTACATCTCACTACAACACAGATCCTCCCTTATTTTCACATCCACTTCTAAGGCAGTATCTCAGAGGGGCAAAAAACATTAGGCCTCCCAGGAGAGCGCCAACACCAACTTGGGACCTAAATTTTGTTCTGGAAAAATTTACGCTGCCACCTTTTGAGCCAGCTTTCTCAGCTGACTTAGTTTATATCATGGAAAACTGCCCTGCTGCTAGCAATTACTTCAGCCAGAAGAGTCTCAGAACTACAGGCACTAATGGCAGTAGAGCCTTTCCTTATTTTTCATCAAGACAGAGATGTAATGGGATCCTATCTCGCCTACATTCATAACTGATGGGTTCGGCTCCGACTCGGCCACTATATAGTAGAACGAAGTCTCTAATTGGCTGGGCTACCCCTTATCCCGGAATGCACCACGCCTGCTTCCCCAGATCTCGTTTGCCGCTTTTCAAGTTAGACGTGGTCTCGACTTGGCTGGAGCTAAGTGGTTTTTTGTTACTTTTTGGTCTTTTGACCTAGGGGTTTCTTCACTAATTTAACAAACAGCTGTTTTAACAGCTTTACGTGCGTGTGTGAACCTTTTTCAGTGTGATTGGTATTTCTCTACTTACCGGGCAAGGCCTGTTTGTTAGAGGGCCCTTGCTCTTATTTGTGAGTCAATGTATTGATTTTGTCTATTTTTTAGGTTTGTTTTTTGCCGTACTGTACGTCCTGCTTTATCGGGCTATGCCCATTTTAGTTAGAGGGCTTCTGCCCGTTTTGTGTTCTGTATCTCGGGCCAGTCCCGTTTTTGAGTCAAGGGCTCGTGCCCTACTTTAAGGTTACTTTTTGTGGTGAAAGATAGTTGGGTGATAGGATGTCAAAAGAGCAGAAGTCTGGTTTTAAAAAGTGCACCAAGTGCAATTACAAAATGTCTATTACTGATAGCCATGCTGTTTGCGTATATTTTTTAGGACCGAAACATTTGCAGGAAACATGTAGTGTTTGTCATGCTTTTTCCTCTAGGGTCCTTCAAGAACGTAAAAATAAATTGATCCTTAAGGGCCTTATTAAGCCCTCCTTTGAGGAAGCTTTGGCTTCTTTTTCCTTTCCAGCTTCTAAAAAGAAAAGGTCGTCGGCTCCGACCAGTCCGTTTGAACCGACTTCCAAGAAGCATAGGCCGACTTCTTCTTCCTTTGCTCCAATGGCTTCGGAGCCTCGGTTGGAAGGGTCTGCCTCAATACCTCTTTCCTCGGCTCCATTGGTGTCGGAGCCGCAGGTTGGGGGATCGAGAGGCGAATCACCTGCTTCGGCTCCTTTGGTCTCGGAGCCGTTGGGGGTGTGCAGCTCAGACACCCCCCCCCCCCGGCCCCAAGTCGCCTTCGGTGCCGATGCTTATTCATACGGTACCGGATCTGAGCCGTTTCGGAGCCGGTCCCCTGGTCTATCGGAGCAGAGAGAGAAGTCGTCTCGGCCCCCATCTATTTCCTCTAAATCCTCGAGGTTGTCAGACTCAGATTTGGACAGAGTTATCCAGAGGCTTTTCCAGTCCCCGGTTTTTGCAAAAATGGTCTCTGCTCCAGCCGACTCTGCTCCGTAGCCGGTCCCCACTTCGCATCCGATTCCTCCTCCAACCTCCTCGGAGCCGTTGGAGTCTGATGGTAGAGCGGAGCAGAGTTGTCCAGTCGGAACCGAGACTTCCTCGGAGATTCTCTGTTCCGACCATCATTCCTACCCTGTCCTCGGCGTCATGGTTCGGTACCGGGACTTCCTCGGTCGGGGCCGAGGGGAACACTTTGGAACTGGTAGCTTCAGTGCCTAGTCTTCCCCTCGGCGCGTCGGCCGCAGGGATTCCCGGTACCGTCGTGGTCTCTCAGCCGGTGTCCTCTGTAGAGTCTGGAGGTCCTGCTTTTGAGGCCATGAGGAGTGCGCTGGCCATGTCTTTGCCAGCTCAGCAAGTCTCTACCTCACTGTCCCTAGACTTGGGAACTGGTGCTTCTGGTATGCTTTATTCCCACGACAGTGGGGCCCCAGGGCCTGAGGATACCCCCTTGGGGGGTTCCCCTTCTCCCAGGAGGTCCTTCTGAATCCGCTTCAGATGAACCTCCAAGAAAAAAAATTGTGCAAGAGGAAGCACATTGACTCCCAGGATGAGTCTATCACTTCAGCTACTGACCTCGATGATGCGGAGGGGTCCTCAAAATCGTCCTCGGATGACGTCTCATTCTCAGATATCCTCGAGATCCTGAGACAGAGAGGCGATTGGCAATCCAAAACCCCTTCTGCGGAGGAGTCTGTCTTCCTCAAGGCTTTTGGGGCCCAGCCCTCCGCCTCCTGGGTGTCTCCACCCTTCAATGAATTACTAGATTTAGTTTCTCGAAGGGTGTGGGAACACCCTGACTCTGTGGAACCGGTGCCCGCCAGGCCTAACAAGTTCCTCTCAGCCCCTCCTCAAAAGTAATTATTGACCAAAGGAGTTGCAGTAGATGCGATGGTGGTGGCATCTGCCATTCAGTAAGACATGGCAGAGGCTTCAACGTCTATTCACCCTCCTAATAAGGATTCCAGGAGCATGGATAGGTACGGGAAGCCTACCCTTTCTTCAGCGGCCTTTACCCTGCGGTCGCTGAATTACCTTTGTCATTTTACCAGGCTCCAAAGGGACCTCCTCAGAGTTAGGTGAGTCTTACGGGTAATCTTCCTGAGGCGTTAGCCAAAACTGTTGGCGCCCAGATGACTACCCTATCTTCGATAGTCAACTTGTCCATGAGGCTCATCTCATATGCGGCCGAAGGGGCGAGTAGAGCAGCGGGAACACGCGTGGCTCTTAGATGACACGCCTGGTTACGCTTGTGTCCCTTTGCGGAGGCTTTTAAGTCTTCCTTCACCGACGCCCCCTTTGATGGGTCCTCCCTGTTTGGACCCAAGGTGAAGGACACTCTGACTCTGTGCGAGCAGGAGGGCAAGACCTTGACTGCCGTGGGGGCCCGTTTTTCCGCTCCCTCTAGACCTTACCCCAAGGCCCAGAGAGGAGGGAAAATGTGGTTCAGGAAATCTCAAAGGTCTTTTCCCTACTCCACCGAGTGATCCCCCCTCTAGAGGCAGGGGGGGGGGATTCAGGAAGACGCCGCCCCAGAGGCGGCAGAGACCCCCATAACTCTGGAGACCGCGATTCCTTTCGTGGTCTATCCTACGCTCCCCGTCCCTGAGATGTGGCCCGACTGCGCATCTCTGGAGCCAGTCGGGGGTCGTTTTGCGAATCACCCACAGGCTTGGGAATCTATCACCAAGGATCAGTTGGTGCTCCGAACCATAACCGGAGGCTGTCTCATCCCTTTCATCAAGATCCCCCCTCTTCCTATCAGGAAAATCCCGGATGTGCCACTTAGTCAGCGGGATCAAGCAGTGGTCGAGGTTTCAAAGCTGCTAAGAAAAGGAGTCATCCAGCCTGTCCCCGCCGACCAGATCGGATCAGGAACTTACTCAAGACTATTTTTGGTGCCAAAAAAGACAGGGGACTTGAGGCCCATTTTGGACCTCAGATCATTGAATCGCTTTGTAAAAAAATCCAAATTCCGAATGGTCACCCTTCAGTCCATTCTCCCGTTATTGGAGAAGGATGTTTGGATGTGCTCTATAGATCTCAAGGACGCTTACTATCACATTCTGATAAGTCAAGAGTCCAGGAGTCATTTACACTTCCGCCTGGGAACCAGTCATTTCCAGTTCCGAGCAGTGCCCTTTGGTCTCACCACAGCCCCCAGGGTGTTCACCAAGTGTCTGGCAGTAGTGGCAGCTCACTTGAGAAGTCTAGGATTCCTAGTGTTTCCCTATTTAGACGACGGGCTCCTTACTGCCACCTCCAAGCATCTATTAGTTCGGGCGCTTATGACCACAGTCAGTTTGGGTCATTCACTAGGAATCACGTTCAAGTGGGGAAAATCTGTGCTGCAGCCGTCTCAGCGTATTACCTTTATAGGCGCAGAGTTAGACACAAGAAGAATGCGGGCATTCTTGCCGCTAGAAAGGATTCAGGTCCTGCAGTCTCAGGTTCAAACCTTGTTACCCAGATCACGAGTTCAGGCCAGACTGATTCTGCAGTTATTGGGCATGATGGCCTAGACTATTCTTCTAGTCCCCTTAGCCAGGCTGCACGTGTGGGTGCTGCAATGGCTACTGTCTGTTCAATGGTCCTTTCAGGGGCTTCCCTTGAACCATTTGGTCCAGATTACCGAAATTTGCCGGCGGGACCTACGTTGGTGGCTGCTTCGGTCCAACCTGGACCAGGGGCGACCCTTTGCCCTTCAGCCTCCCGTCGCCACGGTGACCACAGACTCCTCCCAGATAGGGTGTGGGGGGGTCATTATCTGGACAGGTCTGTCCAAGGCACGTGGCAGGCTCACGAAACGCACTTACATATCAATATCCTGGAAATGAGAACGGTGCTACTGGTGTTGCAAGCACTTCATCATGCTCTTCCCCGGGGTACTATTGCGATCCTATCCGACAACATGTCGGTAGTCTGGTACATAAACAAGCAAGGCGGAACCAGGTCCTACCCTCTTTGCCGAGAGGCCATGAGAGTGTGGCATTGGGCGATTTCTACCCAGCGTTTCCAAGTGGCAACGCACATTCCGGGGAAATCCAATGTGATTGCAGACAGGCTGAGCAGGACTCTCCTGTTGCCCCACGAGTGGTCCCTCAACGACAGGGTGGCTGCAAACATCTTCGCCAAGTGGGGCCTCCCTTGTTGCGACTTGTTCGCCAGCCCTCACAATGCGAAATGCAGGGAGTTCTTCACTCTGACTCCCTCTTAGGGGCAGATTCCCAGGGACGCTCTAGCTCACAGTTGGCCCCCCGGTCTACTTTACGCCTTCCCTCCGGTTCCCCTTCTCCTGAAGGTGATACAGAAGGCGATTTATCTAGGAAGCGACATGGTTTTGATCGCTCCACACTGGCCTCGTCAGGTTTAGTTCCCCTTCCTTCTGAGGTATGCGGTGGAGGACCCATAGTTTCTGGACCTGGTGCCCGACCTGTTGACTCATCAGTTGGGACAGTCTCACCCATCCCTCAGGTCCTTGAGGTTGGCCGCTTGGTTACTCCACTTCCAACCTTAGTAAGAGATAACTTTCTTTTTCTCCAGACGTCATCCACATTTTGTCCTCTTCTCACAAACCTTCCACTATTAAACTGTATTCCAGCAAGTGGAAGAGGTTTGCTCTTTGGGCCCAGCAACGAGGTATAGATCCCTTTACCGCCCCAGTACCTCAGGTTTTAGAATTCCTGGCTTCTTTGTTTTATTTGGGCTCTTCAGTTTCCACAATTAAAGTCCAACTGGCGGCTATCTCTAATTTTCATGTCTCCTTTGAGCCTTCCTTAATGGCAAACAGGCTTTGTAAATCTTTCCTTAAAGGAGCGTGGCTCCTTTGGCCCCCATTAGCCCATCCTGTGCCCCCTTGGGACCTGAATATGGTTCTAGCTTCTTTAACTGCCCGCCCCTTTGAACCAGCAGCTACTTGTGATATAAAATTTCTATCTTGGAAAACCGCCTTTTTGGTGGCAATAACCTCTGCCAAGCGGGTCTCAGAGCTTCAGGCTCTCTGTTCTAATCCTCCTTATTTGACTTTTCACAAAGACAGAGTGTCCCTCAAGTTAAATCCCTCTTTCTTGCCCAAGGTAGCATCCCCCTTATGCATTCAACAATCCTTGGAGCTCCCTGTGTTTTTTCCCAAATTCTCCAATAGCGCAGCATATATTTTCCATCAATTGGATGTTCACAGACAACTGCGTTTTTATTTAAGTAGGACCAATCAGACACGAAAGTCAGATCAGCTGTTTGTGTCCTTTGCGGAAAATAGGTTGGGTCAACTGGTGGCTAAAACCACCATAGCCAAATGGATTAAAGATTGCATCTCCTTCATTTATTCACTGTCCGGCAAAGAGCTACCTTTCCCAGTCGGGGCTCATTCTACCAGGGCAATGGCTACTTCTGTAGCATTCCACTCCAAATTATCGATAGATGATATCTGTGTGGCCGCTACCTGGACTTCTCCACACACCTTCATTTCTCATTACAAGATAGATGTGGCTTCTCGGGGTAGAGCTTCCTTTGGTTCCACAGTTCTCAGGAGTGTTTTCCAATGAGCCACCCGGGATTTAGGTGCTAGGGATGCTGTCCCATCAGTTATGAATGTAGGCGAGATAGGATCCCATTACATCTTTTAGTTATGTACTTACCATAACTTCGGATGTATAGGATCCATCTCGCCTACATTCATACGTGCCCGCCCTCCTTCCCCCTTCCCATTGGATTTAGAGGGAATGTTGCTACTTACTGAGTTTTTCTCTTGAAGGACTTTAGTTTATTACAGTTGCTGGTATGTCTCTGTGACTGGATGTAGGTATGAAAGCGAACAAACAAGATCTGGGGAAGCAGGCGTGGTGCATTCTGGGATAAGGGGTAGCCCAGCCAATTAGAGACTTCGTTCTACTATATAGTGGCCGAGTCGGAGCCGATGGATCGGCTCCGAACCCATCAGTTATGAATGTAGGCGAGATGGATCCCATACATCCAAAGTTATGGTAAGTACATAACTAAAAGTTTCTCTACGAACTAACACCTCCTTTACGCCAAAGGTGGTGTCCAGTGTGGCTCTAAATCAAACCATCCACTTACCCACCTTCTTTCCAAATCCACAGAACAAAGGAGAAAAACTCCTGCATTCCTTGGACATTCACAGGCAACTACGTTACTACTTGGATAAAACTAAGGCTTTCAGAAAATCTGACCAACTTTTTGTATCCTATGCTACAGCATCACAGGGGAAGGCTATCTCAAAACAGACCATTTCCAAATGGATAGGACATTGCATACGTTTTTGCTACACCCATCATGGAAAACCAGTTCCTGCTAGCATAAGGCCCCACTCCACCAGGGCAGCAGCTACATCTACAGCCTTCCTCAGGGGGGTGCCAACCAAGGATATTCTGGAAGCTGCAACTTGAGTTCAGTATACACCTTCACCAAACACTGTCACTTACCACTTTACTCTAAGACTAGAGCTGGCTTCGTCACTGCAGTTTTGCAGGGCCTTCTAGCCTCCTCTAACCCTGTTTGACTCCACCTCACATCCTTAGCTTTGGGATTCTACCCAAGTGTGAAGACTGCAGCAGGGTAACACGATTAACATAGTACAGTTTTGTACCTACCATAAATGTAGATGTTCGAGTGTATACCCTGCTGCAGTTCAGGTTACCCTCCCTCCATCCCCTCTGACCTAACTAAAACCTTTCAATACCTTAAAATCTGATGCAACCTTTGTGGTGTATTTGCTTATAGCTGGAGGGATGTTTTGTTGGTGCTAAGCTTCTATTATTGGTACTATCTACTGACCATCTTTTGGGCGGCCACCTGACATCTGGGGAAAGAAAAACTGAATAAAATGGCGTTGGATGCCTCTTGTATACCCCTGGCGCACTGACGTCAGGGTTTAAGTGACAGCAACTTACGCCGGACCAAGACTTTGGAATTCAGGCCGACTGCGGGGACCGCCTGACGACAGGATAACCCAAGTGTGATGACTGCAGCAGGGTATATACTCTAACATCTACATTTATGGTAGGTACAAAACTGTACTTTATGTGAAACTTCGTTAGTCCAGCCACTGAATAAAGATTCAAGGGTCATGGACAGATGTGGAAAGCACATGTTTACTTGAGCGACTTTTGCTCTTGGGTCACTGAATTATCTGATGCATTTCAGTAGATTGCAGAGAGATCTCCTAAAAGAGCTAGGAGTTGGTCTACAGGGTTCAGTAGCTGCGGGGGTCTGAGAAAATGTCCTCACAGCTCTCCACCCTCAAGTCCCTAACAAACTCGTCCATGCTTCTACATTCGTACACAGCTGATGGAGTCAGCAGGGCAGTGGGTACAGGAATTGCTCTTAGGAGACATTCCTGGATGAGCTCATGTCCTCTTTCGAAGACCTTTGTCATCCTTTATCAACATCCCTTTCAGTGACCTTTTTGGTTCCAAAGTGAAAAACTCTTACTAGTAGTGAACAAGATGGAAAGACTGTCTGCCATCGGGGTCTGTTTTTCCACATCTACCAGACCTTACCCCAAAGGTCAGAAAGGAGGAAAGATGTGATTCTGTATAACTCTCTAGGAGCCTTTCAGGACGCTTGTGATGAACCCCCCCCCAGAGGCAGAGGGAGGGGGTAATAATGGAAGATGCTGTCCACTCCACAGAGGGGGTCTGCAGAACTATGGTGACAGAGATGAGTTCTTTGGGAAGCCCTGTCAGCACTTCTGAGAGGAGGCCCGCCTGTACATCTCTGGAGGCAGTCAGGGGAAGCTTATCTTTGTACCCACACACCTGGCTAAAAATAACACAAGACAGCTGGGTAAAAAGCATCCTATCCAGAGGTTACTCTATATTCCCTTTTCCACCTTACCTCCCTCCGTAAGAAAAGTCCCAAATGTTCTACCCAGTCACAGGGAACAAGCAGCCATAGAAATTCAAAGGTTTCTACAAGAGTCATTCAGTTCATCCCCGCAGGCCAGATATGATCCGGAACTTACTCAAGGTTCTTTTCGGTTCCAAAGAAAACGGGGGACTGGAAGCCCATTTTGGATCTCGGCAGATTAAACAAATCTGTGAAGAAGACAAAGTTCTGGATGGTTACACTGCAGTCAATACTTCCTTTTCTAGGAATAGACAATTGGATGTGCTTGATAGATCTCCAGGATGCATTCTACCACACAAAAATGGACCGACCATCCACAGATCTGCACTTTTGGCTGGGGGCCAGTCACTATCAGTTTTGAGTACTGCCCTTTGGTCTCACAGCAGCCCCCAGATTGTTCATCAAATGCATGTCAGTAGTCACGGCTCACCTGAGATGTTTGGGATTCCAGGTGTTTCTATACTTCGACTAGCTCCTAACCCCCACCACCAGGCATCAGCTCATTCAAGCAAGGGGCACGACTATGAATCTGTGCAGTCAGTTTGGGATTACCATAAACTTAGAAAAATCTGCCTTATTACCATCGCAACATACCGTTTTTATAGGAGCAGATATGGACACCACCGCAATGTCCTTAAAACTTCCATCAGAAAGGGTTTATGCTCTAAGGCAACAGGTTCTAGTCCTCCTCTCGAGAGTCCCAGCTTCCATGGTTCTCAAATTGCTGGGTACAATGGCGGTAGCAATCATTACAATTCTACTGGGTCAGATGCATATGTAGATACTACAATGGCTCCTTTTCACGCAGTGGTCCTTTCAGGAACTTAAGATGTCACATCAGATTATAATCACGAATTCATGCAAGAAGGACCTTAGGTGGTGGCTGACATCGCATTTTGTAACAATAGGATGTTCCTTTGTTCTACCTAACCCAATTGCCATAGTGACCATGGATGCTTCCCTGATAGGGTGGGGGGCTTTATCAGGGAAGAACAGCCCAAGGCACATGGAAAGAACACTGGGCTCACCTGCATATCAGTGTCCTAGAAATGAGAATGGTACTTCTAGCGTTGCAGTTCTTTCAAGACTCTCCCTCTGGGGACCATTGCAACCCGACTGACACCATGTCAGTAGTCTGGTACATAAACCAGGAGGAACCGAATCTTACCCCCTGTGTCGAGAAACCTTGAGAGTATGGCAATGGGTGAACTCCACCCAGTGCTTTCTGATTGCAACTCACATCCCAGGGAAGTCCAGTGTGATAGACGAGCTGAGCAGGGCAATACAATTGCCTCACTAGTGGTCCCTAAAGAAAGAAGTGGCAGAAAATATATTCCACACATGGGGGGCAGCCTTGCTGCGATTTCTTTGCCACACCCACAAACACAAAATGCAGTGGCTACTTTGCTCTAACCCCCCCCACTGGGAGAAACCCCAAGGGATGCCGTTGCACACGATTGGCCCCCGGGTCTCCTTTATACTTTCCCACCATTACCTCTCATACTTAAAGTTTTATAGAAGTCAAGTGCTCTGGGAAGGACTCTAATTTTGATAGCCCCCTATTGGCCTTGCCAGATTTGGTTCCCCTTTCTTCAGCCTCATCTGTTGGAAGAAACTTGGATCCTGGACCCAGTTCCAGACCTCCTAACTCGCTCTTCATCTCTTCTACCCCTTAAATTGGCAGCTTGGTTGCTCCATTTCCACCCATAGCCAGGCTTCAGAATCTTTCAGCTGCAGCGCAGCATATAATTGACATCCTGTCACAAATCCTCCACCAGAAAGCTGCATCTCGGCAAGTGGAAAAGATTTTCAATATGGGCATTACAAAATCACATTGATCCTTATTTAGCTCCAATAGCTTCTATTTTGGAATTTTTAACAAATATTCAGTGAGGGAGCAACTCCTGCAACTATTCATAGGTAGGTACTAGGCCATCGGCCCAAGGGCCTACGTAAGCCTAGCCAACAAGGTTCCCTGGCTTATGCCACCCAAGAAAGTTATTTTCCTGTACCACTGTCTAGCAGAGACACAAGTGATCCCCGGGGTGTATTTCCTATTTCCCATTCACTCAAGATTTTTCTTCGAGTGCTAATGAAGAACTTTGCTTGACATAGATGGGCAGCCTGTTCCACAGTATGGGAAGTCTCTGAGACAGGAATCTATCTCCAGCATGTCCTGTTTATTGTTGACAAGGTTTAGGTCCCTAGAAGCGTGTAGCTCGGAGGGATTGGGATTTCTTTAGGTGTAGCATGTCCAACAGCTCTGGGTTTGACATAGCTTTATATGTTAGGCAGAGGTCACCTCTGAGTAGGCGATATGCTACACAGTAAAGCTGGAGTTTTTTGAGACTGTTTGTGTAGGGCATTTGTTTGAGGCCAGTAATCCTCTTTTTGAGGTACTACTCTGGCCTTTCCAGCTGCTGCAGATGTCTTGAGGTACATTCCAAAAGGGGCGTTGTACTCTGTAGTGGGTCTGAGTGTCTAGTAGAGAGTAACAATGTCCTCTTTTTTTTTTTTTCCTGGATGAGAACCCTTTTATGATGGTGTGCCACGTAGAAGGATGTCCTGACTACTGTGGCGATGTGACTATCAAAGGAGAGACTACTGTCCACCTGGGTCCCAAGGTCTCTTATCACACATTCGGTGTTAAGTAGATTGCTGCCTATGTGGTAGTTCATGGGTACAGAGTTTTTACCAAAGGGAATGACACTGCACTTTTTGGCATTGAGCTTGAGGCCAGTGTTTCCGGACATCAGGCATCTGTCTCAGCGAGGCCCTTGTGTAGGATGTCCACATCATTTGGGGACTTGACTATGGCTCCTAGTTTGCAGTCGTATGCAAACTTCATTAGGCAGAGGCCTTCTGTGTTAGCCTGTACTTAAGAGAAGTAGATACCAAACAGGAGAGGTCCCAGGACGGAATCCTGTGGTACTCCACTTGTCACTGCTTTGAGATCAGATTTGGAGTCAGCAACCTTTGCAGTGTGGGTTCTGTCTGAGCCAATTGGCAACCCACCTTGTGACGTAGGGATTTATACCTAGTTTAGTGAGTTCAGCTATAATTCCAGAATGGATGGTTTTGAAAGCCTTGGCAAGGTCAAGATAGGCTATGTGAACCATCTTACCCTTATCTACGGCTTTGGTGACTGCCTCAAAGAAGTCGATCAGGTTCAGGAGGCATGATTTGCCTTTCACAAACCCGAACTGGGTGGGATCCAGAGTTTGGAGGATGTTCTTCATCTCACATTGCTGCAGTCCTTACATATGGGTAGTCCGCTGTCCTCGGTCGGCCCGAATACCAAAGTATAAGGCTGACGTCGGTCAAGGCGCTTAAGACTGACATCAGGACGTCAGGGTACAAATGCGCATGACCGACGTCATATCCTCAGTCTTTTTTGCCGCATGGTCCGATGCAGAAGCAGCGTTGCAAGTGCCGTTCGGCGTTCTGAAATGTTTCGAGTTCGGAGTTTCAGACCGAATCAAAGTTGGCTAAGTACCCCGTTGGGGGATATTTTGGTTTTTTCTTGCCTCAGTGTTTTACCGGATGTCAGAAAAAGTGAATAACTGTATTTCTTGTGGGAAACAGATACCGCATAGGGATTATCATTCTTTGTGTATTCCTTGTTTGGGGCCTGAGCACGACGTTGTTGGGTGTCGCTTTTGTGCTATGTTCAATAAGCGCACTATTGCGTAAGGTTAGATTGTGCTAGGCTGGTCTTCGGGAAGCGGTGCAATTATAATATGCCGCCGGATTCTCCGCCGCTTCTTCAAGAAGCGCAAAGACAAAGCAGTTAAACCCAGGCAGAAGAGTCGCCGCTCCGGACGCCGGTTCTTTAGAGGCGCCAGTGGAACCGGTGGTTCCGCGGAGGCTTCTCTGGAGTCCCAGGGGGAGACTTTGATATTGCAGGATGTGGCCTCTCAGGAGGCAGGTCAGGCTGAAGGGGCTTCTCAGGTTACTGTACTCCCCTCCCTTCCTAGGGTGGTTAGGCCCTCTCCTTCTGTTTCCAAGGCTTCTCCCAGAGGCAGGCCAGGTTTAGCTTCTGTTGGTGTCACTCCTAGTGCAGCAGGGTCTGTGCCCAAGAAGCACATGCTTAAAATGGCAGAAGATTTGATTACTCTGATTAGAGGTTCTTTGCCCCCTCCTGATAAGAGGCCTAGGGTGGAGCCAGAGTTGGGGAGTTTTGAGCAGGCTTCGGATGTTTCTGAGTCTTCGGCTGAAGACTTGCAGGAGTACTCTCCTTATTCTGATTCTGAGGCAGATGATTCGACTCCTTCTGCTTCTCCTCCAGAGGATTTTTCTTTTTCAGAGACTCTTCATTCCATGAGGGAACATTTTAAGTGGGAAGGTCAGGACTTCTCTGATTCAGGAAAAGGCTTAGGGAATTTTTGCTTTTACCCCAGCATAGGCCCTTGGCTATACCCCCTGTTCTGGATGTTGTGGAAGATGTGTTTGCAGAGGCTTCACTTAATCCTGATTCTCTGCCTCCTGCTCCTGTTAAACCGGATAGGTATTACAGGGTGCCTGAGGCTCATAAATATCTTTATAACAGTCCTAGGGCGGACCCAGAAACTGTTAGTCAGGGACCTAAGGGTGTCAAGGCCTCTGTTGTAATAAATCCGGTTCCTCCAGATAGAGGCCAGAGCTTTGGATAGATGGGGAAAGAAAGTCTATACATCTTCTACCCTAGCTATGAGGGCTTTGAATTGCCAGTTTCATATGTTGAAATATCAAAACTATCTTCTTTCTCAATTGAAGTCTAAGGTGGATGCTCTGGCGGAAGGCATTGAGTGTAAAGAATTACAAGATTTGGTGCATGTTTCTGAGCAGGTGGGTAAGCATTCTTTACAATGTGGTTTTGATGCTGTACAGGCCTCGTCTAGGGTGGCTGCCACTGGTTCAGTTCTTCGCAGGCACGCATGGCTGAGGGATCAGAATTTATCTGACCATGTTAAGACAAGGATTTTGGATGCTCCTTTACAGTCTGATGTGTTGTTTGGTTCACCTGTGGAGTCAGTCTTGAAGAAAATGGAAGACAAGGCTAAGTCCATGCAGGCTGTTAAAGATTTTTTGCAAGTTCAGCCTCCGAAGTTTAGTAGGAATTGGCCTGCTAAGGGGTGGACGTATCCTTCTTATGATTCTCAGTCTAGGGGTAGATCTAGACGTGGTAGGGGCAGAGCTCAGAGTTCTTTCAGACCTAGAACAGGGAGTTCACCTGCACAATCTTCGGGTGAGGGCAGGGGCCAGTCCTTTCGTAAACAGGCCCAATGACCTACCTTTTCAGCTGCCAGATCCTTCTTGCCTGGCAGCACCTTTGGGAGGAAGGTTGGCACTCTTCAAGGAAAATTGGAATTTGATTACCCAAGACAAATGGCTATTGGATATCATACACCGAGGTTACAAGTTTTATTTCCATACCTTGCCTCCTTTCAAAGGCATGCCGGACGCTCCTCCTCAGCAAAGACTAGAGGCTCACAAACAAATTTCTCTGCTACTTCAAATAAGGGCCATACAACCGGTCCCTCTGCCAGAAGTGGGCCTAGGATTTTATTCTCGCCTGTTCCTAGTACCAAAGAAAGGGAACACGTGGAGACCAATCTTGGATTTATCTATCCTCAACACATATCTGGACATTCCCAAGTTCAAAATGTTGACGTTACAACAGCTTTTACCTCTGCTGGGCAAATATCACTGGATGGTGACTCTGGATCTCAAGGAGGCTTACCTTCATGTTCCTATCAGGCTCAGTTGCAGAAAGTATCTGCGCTGGCTGGGACTTCTCATTATCAGTTCTCTGCATTGCCCTTTGGCTTATCTACTGCGCCCAGAGTGTTCACGAAGGTTCTGGCTCCAGTGATAGCTTTCTTCAGGCTAAGAGGAATACAGATCTATCCTTATTTGGACAATTGCCTGATTCTGGCCCAAGGAAAGGACGAACTTCATCATTTACAGTATGTGATAGCAGTGCTAAGATGCCTGGGGTATTCTGTGAACGAAATAAAGTCCAGTCTAGTACCCTCTCAGGACATGTGCTTTCTGGGTGTGAGACTGAATACAGCATCCCAGATGGCCTTTTTGACCCCGGACAAACAAAATCTTTCTCTTTACTTCCATCAATTGTCTCGTCAGTCCAGGCTGACTGCAAGGACAGTCCTTCAAGCCTTGGGGTTCATGGCATCTTGTATTCTGGTACTTCCCAATGCCAAACTGCATATGAGGAAGCTACAATGGTATCTCAAAAATGTATGGACACAGCACTGCCAAGATATGGACACTGTCATTCAGATAATACCTTGCATTCAAAAGGAATTTTTGTGGTGGGCTCAGGAATGTCACCTAAACAAGGGACTCTCTGTGACCCGGCCAGAGGCGAGTCAGATTCTAACGACAGATGCCTCAGACAAAGCTTGGGGAGCTCATCTAAATGGAAAGTGGGTACAAGACACGTGGCCTGCCAGACTTCAACATCTACATATCAACTTGAAGGAGATGTTAGCAGTCCAATTTGCATTAATAGCTTTCAAGGATTTACTTCTTCCAGGGCAGGTGTTGGTTCTAACAGACAACACAACTGTCATGTGGTACATCAACAAGCAAGGGGAACGATTCTTATCCTCTATGCAGACAAGCAATGATTTTGTGGGAGACTGCTCTCAGTTTACAGCTAAATCTTCAGGCAAGGTTTCTGCCGGGAGCACAGAACTCCTTAGCAGATGTGTTGAGCAGACAAATTATGGATCCCCACGAGTGGAAATTGGATCCTCATGTATTTCAGAATTTGACAGTGTTATGGGGAACTCCAGACATAGATCTGTTCGCTTCTCCACTAAACTACCAGCTGCCAAAGTTTTGCACAAAAAGGTTTCATCCCACAGCCTGGAAAGTGGATGCTCTCTCATTCAATTGGAGCAATCTTCATGTGTATGCCTTTCCACCTCTGCCTCTCCTCCCAAAGGTACTCCTGAAGGTCAGACAGGACAAGCCAAAGATGATTTTAATAGCTCCAGATTGGCCTCGACAGCACTGGTACCCATTACTGAGAAGTCTGGTACGGAGCCTCCATGGCCTTTGCCTTCGATTCCACACCTGCTGTCTCAGGAGAACAGTCATTTACTCAATGTCAAACTTCACTCTCTACATCTAACAGCCTGGCATATTCTGTTTTAAACCCTGGAGGGTCTCAGCTTCCACAGCAAGTTTTGAATGTTATTTTGGAGGCCAGAAGGCCTAGTACAAGGAAAGTGTACGCAGATAAATGGAGGAGATTTTTATTTTGGAGTACAGCAAAGGAATTTGATGTTTCTAAGCCTAATTTAAGTGTGGCTCTTCAATATCTTACTGAGTTACTGGACAAAGGTTTGTCCTTCTCCTCTATTAAGGTTCATGCTGCAGCAATTTCTGCTCACTATGACTGTGACCCACCATTGTTTTCTCATCCTTTGTTTAAGCAATTCCTTAGAGGGGCAAAGAATATAAGACCCCACGTGAGCTCCTACTCCTGCTTGGGATCTCAATTTTGTGTTGGAGAAACTCACTCTACAACCTTTTGAGCCTGCAGCTACTGCCGAGTTGAAATATTTATCATGGAAGACTGCATTTTTGTTGGCCATTACCTCTGTAGAAGGGTTTCTGAATTACAGGCCCTTATGGCGGTTGAGCCTTTCTTAATTTTCCATAAGGATAGGGTATCTTTAAGGCACTAATCCTTCCTTTATGCCTAAAGTGGTTTCTAGTGTGGCTTTAAACCAAACTATTCATTTGCCTACTTTTTATGCAAACCCCCAAAATAAAGGGGAAAAAGATTTTGCACACTTTGGATATACACAGGCAGTTGCGATATTATTTGAGCAGAACTACAGGGTTCAGGCAGTCTCAGCAGTTATTTGTTTCATTTGCTTTGGGTTCTCAGGGCAAGCCTGTTTCAAAACAAACTATTTCTAAGTGGATTGGGTTTTGTATTGCTTTCTGTTATTCCCATCATGGTAAGGAGATTCCAGCTGGGATTAGGCCTCATTCCACTAGGGCTACTGCCACTTCTACAGCTTTTGTAAGGGGGGTGGCAACTAAAGATATTTTGGAGGCAGCTACTTGGAGTTCAGTGCATACTTTCTCTAAGCATTACCACCTTCCACTTTACTCTAAATCTAGGGCTGGTTTTGCCACTGCAATTTTACAGGGCATTTTGGCAGCTCCTAATGCTTTATAGTTTTGCCATCCTCCCTTACCTCTGCTTTGGGATTCTACCCATATGTAAGGACTGCAGCAATGTGAGATGAAGAACATAGTACAGTTTTGTACCTACCATAAATGTAGATGTTCGAAGATCCACATTGCTGCAGTCCAATTTACCCTCCCTCCTTCCCCTCTGTAGTTAGAGGCGGTTGTGTGGTTTGGGTTGTGAATATTGTAAATATTGTAAATAGGATTAGTGGAGGGGTGGTTGGTTGTTTATTGCTGTCTTTTGGTTTTGGCCTTTCTTTTTAGGGCCTTCTGACATCTGGGGCAAGAAAAGACTGAGGATATGACGTCGGTCATGCGCATTTGTACCCTGACGTCCTGATGTCAGTCTTAAGCGCCTTGACCGACGTCAGCCTTATACTTTGGTATTCGGGCCGACCGAGGACAGCGGACTACCCATATGTAAGGACTGCAGCAATGTGGATCTTCGAACATCTACATTTATGGTAGGTACAAAACTGTACTTTACCAGTGTCTTTGAGTTCCATGATGATACATTCCATGACCTTGCAGACCAGGCTTGTCAGGGGAGTTTAAACGCACTAAGGAACATACATCTGAGAGGAGTTTTTGGAATTCAGAATTTGAGAATGTGAGACAGAGACTTGTTTATGAGAGGCTATTCGGAAAGTCTAATAAGTAAAAGTCTAGATAGATTATTAAATCCCAATAAAAAAGGTAATAAATTTGGGAAAATTTGTGGTGTAAAATCTAGGGATGAAGAGGCTGTTTGTGTAAACATGGACAAATTATTTTTTGTTACGAATTTTTCCCCTTTTTCTGTGAGGTTAAAGGACATTGTTGAGTTTTTGTGGCCTATGGTCTGTAAGAATGAGGAGATTGGTTACATGTTTCCAAATTATGTTTCCTTTTCTTATGGCAGATATGCCAACCTTAAGGAAATTTTGAAATCAAAAGCAAAAATTCGTGGCATGTCTGGTAGTGTTAATAATCTACCTTTTGGCATGTTTAAATGTGGAAAATGTAAGATTTGTTCAAAAGTGAAAAATTTATCTGGTAGTCTGATCAATGGGGTTAAATACACTGCTCATAATTATTTCAATTGTAAAACATGTGGGGTTGTGTATTTGATTGGTTGTGATTGTGTTCCATCTAAGTTTTACATTGGTCAGACTAAACGTCAATTAAAAATACGTGTCTTAGAACATTTAGGGGATATTCGTAATGTTAGAACTGATAGCCCGGTTTCTCAACATTTTAATTCATTTCATGATGGAAGTTCTGACTCATTATTCTTTTGTGACCTTGCTAAGCCGGAATTTCATAATACTGGGAACTTTTTACAGAATCTAATGAACTTAGAAAGTAGGTTTATTTTGAAATTCAGTACTTTGAAACCTAGGGGTATGAACTTAGAAGTCAATCTTACTATACGAATTATATATATATATAATTATATACTTTTACTTTTTGTATTATGCAAGTTTTTTTAGGTGTTATTTCAGGTGTTTTTGGTATATATTTTTTTGCACACATCTGTTGTATACATTACTTGACATGTATTTATATTTATATATATTTTTTTATACATGCTTTCAAATTGTGTCTCTTTAAATTCTATGGGTCAATCAAGTTGTGATTATCTAATTACACTAATTGGTGTTACACAGTATATAAGGTGCAACAAGCATTTATGCATTTATTCCTTTGAAGGCATCCAGCCGAGGTACCAGAATAAAGTGTTGCAGCTTTTCCAGTCTCTTTTTGGTTTGTTTATATTTGTCAGACAAATAGTTTGATAGTTCCCAGGGTCAGTGGTGGATCCCCCTTTGTGGAGTGGGTTAACTGTCGCTGTGCGCCATTTAGTGGGCACAAAGCCTGATGCAAGGCTGCTGTTGAACATGGTGCTTAACTGGGGAGCCACTTAGTTCCAAAGTTTGTGTAAAATGCAGCCTGGGATGTTGTCCGGTCCCATGGATGCTGTGTTTTTGGCTTTAGAGTGTGCAGCTTTTGCCTGCATAGTTGTGATTACAGGGACTGTGCATTCTTCCTGTATAGATATGGGCCATTTAGGGCATGGGGGGGGGGGGGGTAAAGTTAGCACTGAACCTATCTGCCAGGATGTTGGCAATATCAGTTGCTTCTGTAATTTTCGTGCCGTTGTGCTGTAACTCAGAGCAGATCTGAGTGTTGCCATCGAGATTCTTGACATAGCTATAGAATGCTTTGTGGTTGTCCTTAGAATTAGTGGCTATTTTGTTTTCGTAGCTAGCTTTGGAGGATCTTGTAAGGTATCTCAGCTTCTTAATGAGGCTGACCAGGAAGCTCCACCACTCGTGGGATTTTACTCTCTCTTTTGCAACAGTTTCTTCATTCTAGTTCAGTTAGCTGCAATCTCCAACTTCCATCTTGGTGAAGAAGGGTCTAATATTTCTCATCGACTCACAAAGGCTTTTTTCAAAGGCACTATACATTCAAGACCACCCATGAAATCTCCTCTTTCTCCATGGAATCTAAACTTTGTTCGATCACGAATAATTCTACCACCTTTTGAACCAGCCTCTTCATGTGACCTAAAATATGTTACATGGAAAACCATCTTTGTAGTACCTATTACTTCTGCTCAGAGGGTTTCAGAGTTACGGGCCTTATCCGTAAAACCACCTTACATGATTTTTCATGATAGTCTCTCTAGAAAAATCCCTCTCTTACTGAAGGTATGTTCAGAAATCACAGTTTAGTCTATAGAATTGACTGTATTCTTCCCCAAGTATGGCAATAAGGCAGAGTATATGCTGCTCAAGCTTGGCGTTCACAGACAGCTACGCTTCTATTTGGACAGGACCAAGGATTTCAGGAAAACGGATAAACTGTTTCCTTTTCAGACTCCAAGAAGGGTGCTTCTGTTGTAAAAACCACATTATCAAAATGATTATCGGACTATATTTCCTTTATTTACAGTTCAGTCACTTCACCATTAGAAGACCAGATAAAGGCCTACTCTACTAGAGCTGTATCCACTTCCTCAGCCTTTTCTGCCAAATTACCAGTAGATACAATTTGTGCAGCAGCTACTTGGTCAAGGCCTCACCACTTTATTACACATTACAAAGTGGAGAGGGCATTCAGGGACAGGGCTTCCTTTGGTTCCACTGTCCTGAAGAATATACTCCCGTGAGCCACCCGAGAAAGATGGTGTTTGGGATGCTAACCCATCGGTAAGAATAAAGGCAAGAGAGGATAACTTTACATAAAAAAAGTTATGTACTCAACATAACATTCCATGTGAGTTGTTCATCTTGCCTTCATTCTTACGTCCCACCCTTCAACCCCCACCAGGCATCTTGAGAACTGAGATTTGAGGCATGGTATGACTGTAATTTACATTTAATCTAGTGTTTTTCCATGCTATTGGTATATTGAGTTTGCTTATCCCTTTATTGGCAGCAAACAAGATCTGGGGGAAGCACCAATGCATTATGGGATAGGGAGTAGGCTGGTTGAAGACCGTGATCTTTTGCATTTGGCCGAGTCAGAGTTGAGAATCTGCTTCGAAACCCATCAGTAAGAATGAAGGCGAGATGAACAACTCGCATGGAACATTATGGTGAGTACATAACTTTTCTCTTGGTGCTGCAGTTTTCCTGCTTTAAAGGTTGCTTTTGCACATTTATGAAGACCAAATGACATTCTTAAATCATCTGAAAAAGTTTTGACAACTTGCAGTTGTACTTTCAGCTCCTCTCATGAGCTATACAGTTTCAAATAATCAACAAAGAGAAGCGAAGACTTTACAATGTTGTTTTTTAGGAACCAAGTCCTAGCCATGGCCTAAGCTGTTAAGTAGACAGCTTAATGGGTTATGGGCATGGCAGAATAGCGGTGGTGACAGTGTCACCGTGGAACAAGGGTGTAGCTAGGCATACACAGTTTACATTTTTTCCTGAGCATGTCTTGGAAACTTCAATACTCAAAACATAGAATGTTTAGAACTGTGTAAACAAATATTTGCAGCATAGAGGTACAGAAAAAAATGCTTGTGTGAAATGAATACACATTTAAAATAGGTTTTTATTGGTATACATGCTAACAGTTGAGAGTAACATATCCCTTATGTATTTGTCTGAGGGGGGTAGCATTTTGAGGGTAGAGTACACTTTTTTAAAATGATGGGTGGTGGGGGCAATAACTTTGAGTACAAAATGTAAATTTCTGGTCTGAATATCCCTATTCGAATTTTTATCCCTGGAATAATATTTAGTCCTTTATCATTGCTTAATTGCAAAGTGGTCTGCCACCATTTCATGGTCACTGTAATGTTGTAGTTGATCAGTGTAGGGGATGTATCTTATACATTTTTAAGGACTTTTTAACCATGAATGTGCGATACTGTCAAATGTTTTTTGTAGTCAATCCACGCCGTACTTTAATTCTTCCCTTTTTTTACAGTTCTCCACTATGACTTTAATAGCAAATGATCCTTTGTTCCATATGATTTACTTTTACTGCTCTTTTGTTCTGTTGCCATGACTTAGTTTTCTTCTAAATGACTATAAACTCGGTCGGCATCAATTCCAGTGTTTAGTTTATATGTTGTCGGAAGTAATGGTACTGTAAGATGTTCGTGTTTCACTGTTGCAGTCATCACATTTGGGTTATCTGCCTGCAGGTAGCCCTCAGCCGGCCTGAATACCAGAGTCTTCGGATTTGTGCATCGGATGCTGTCGCTTCCATGACTTCGGGTCATCAGGGGTATAAAACATGCAGCCGACGCCATTACATCAGTCTTTCTTGCCGTACGGTGCCCGAAGCAGAAGCAGTTAGCAAGTGCCGGTCATCCGACTCTTGAAATTTTCGTTTGAGTTTCAGACCTGAGTTCTTCTAAAAGATAAGTACTCCGTTGGGGATTATTTTTTCTTGCTCTAACCGATGTCGGAAAAAATTAATAATGGTCTTGCCTGTCAAAAGCAGATACCTCATAGAGAATTTCTTTCTTACTGCATCACCAGTTTAGGCCCTGGCCATGACGTCCCTCGCTGTCAGGTTTTGTACCTTGTTCAATCCCCTAACTATTCATTGTCAGGCTATTTTCGTTGCTATGTACTTTCGTTCTCTATCTCCGTACTCGGAAATGGCTTCCCATCTGACTAATGATATCCTGAAAAACTGTAAGGATAAAGATAGCGACAGACTGCATAGGTCCAAAACTGCCGATGACGCTTCCGGTAATCTAGTCACTAGTCCGCCGGTACTCAGTGAGTTGCTTTCGCAGCCCCTGATACCTGCTGCTACAGATTCACAGACCTCTGCTGAGACCCATTCGGAGTTTGGTATGCCGCGAGATGCTTCTAAAGCTATGGAACCTGCGGATGTCTCTGCCTTGGACAGGTCCGGAGCTGCTGTGCAGGCACCGGCTTCTAAGGGTGTATTCAGGCCTACTGATTTTCATATCAAACAGACTTCGTTTCAAGCTAAAAATACTGAATTCCTCATGCCTAAAAAACTGACAAAGTGCATTCTCAGGCCCATATGCCTCAAAAACAAATGATTAAAATGGCTGAAGACTTTATTACCTTAATTAGGGAAAGCCAGCTTTCCCACTCTGAGACCTAGAACTGATTTTCTTTCTGATTCTTCTGATCAGGTATCTGATATAGCTGTTCCTTCTGACTACCAGGATTTACCCTTATCTACTTATGGGGATCCTGATGCAGAGGATTCCATTCCCTCTGCTTCCCCTCTAGAAGACTTTTCTTTTGGTGAAACCTTGCATACCCTTAGGGAGCATTTCTGCTGGGAAAGCCAGGATTATTCTCAGTCTGGAAAGAGAATTGGGGAATATTTAAATCTGCCTCAATACAGGCCTCTAGCTATCCATCCTGTTGACATTGTAGATGATATTTTCTTGGAATCCAGCCTTACCCCAGACACTTTGCCTTCAGCTCCCAGGACACCTGACAGGTACTACAGAGTACCTGACTCTCTCAAATTCCTTTTCAAGAATCCTACTGTGGATCCAGAGACCATTTCCCAAAGACCAAAAGGCATTAAGGCTACTACTGCCAAAAATCCTACCCCTTCTGATAGGGATGCTAGCGCTTTAGACGGATGGGGTAAGAAGGTATATACTTCTGCCACTTTGGCCATTAGGTCTTTAAGTTGCCAGTTTCATATGTTAGTGTCAGCTGCATATTATGAGATTAATTAAACAGAAAATGTTGATTCCTGACCGTGCTGAGCACAAAGATTAACAAGAGTTAATGCATTCTGCTGACCAACTAGGTAAACATACTTTGCAATGTGGTTTTGATGCTGTAGAAGCATCTTACACTGCTGCTGTCACTGGGTCTGTACTTAGAAGGCATGCTTGGCTTAAGGAACAAAACTTGCCAGATCATATTAAAGCTAAATGAGTGGATGCACCCTTACACCAAGGGTGCCTTTTTGGCAACAAAGCAGAAGTCCTCAAAAGGATGGAGGAAAAAGCTAAATCTATGCAAACTGTTAGATTTCTTACAAATACAGCCACCTAGGTTCAGTAGGCATTGGCCTTCAAAGAACTGGTCCTTTTCCAGTCCCTTCCAGGCCTTCTCAGTCCAAACCCAGGAGCAGCAGACCACCAAGACTTCAGTCACAGGCTATGCACACATCTAAGCAGTGGGGGGCCCCCCACTTCCAAAGCAGGGAGTAGTAAGCCTCCCCCCTATGGAAAAATGACACAATGACTTCTCCTTACCCCTACCAAGCCTTGCTCAACTACTTGCTCCCTTAGTAGGAAAGCTCGCCCTGCATGCAAAAAACTGGGAACTCATTACCCAAGACAAATGGGTTTTAAACTGTTTCCCTAGGATACAGTTTCCACTTCACTCACTCCTTACCCAAAGTGGATGGCCAGACCTTCCACCAAACCAGTGGGCGGAGGCCCAAAAACGATTGCTCTCTCTCCTCAGTATCAGGGCTATTCAGCCTGTTCCAGCAGAACAAAGAGGACAAGGTTTTTATTGGACTGTTCCTGGTTCCCAGGAAAGAAAACTCCTGGTGTCCTATCTTGTACCTTTCTATTCTCAACACCTTTCTGGTGGTTCCAAAATTCAAAATGCTAACTCTTCAGCAGCTTCTTTCTATGCTAGCCAAGGATGCTTGGCTGGCAACTCTAGACTTAAAAGAAGCTTACCTGCACATCCCAATAAGGTTCAGGGCGGGCTCCATGCACCATCAGTTCTCTGCTATGCCCTTTGTAAATACTCTGGGCACAGTAGATAAACCAAAGTGCCTAGTTCCTGCCATTGCGTTTTGCATGCCGAGAAATATTCATATTTGGACAATTGCCTGATTCAGGAAGTGAGTCAGGACTTGATATTACAGCACCTGGCATTTGTAAAGAGACTTCTGACTTCATTGGGGTACACCATTAGCACGTAGAAATAACCCCCATTACCCTGCCAACAGATTGTATTCCTGGGAGCAAGCTTGAACATAACTTCCCAGATGGCATTCCTCACTCCAGAGAAACAAGTTCATTTAACAACCTACTTCAGAGTCCTGGACTCACAAACCCAGCTCTCTGCAAGGAAAATCCTGCAAGCCCTGGGGTTCATGGCCTCTTGCATTCTGTTAATTCCATATGCAAGACTGCATACGAGGAAACTTCAATGGTACCTAAAAAGTCTATGGTGTCAACATTCTCAGGACCTGGAAACAATTGCTATTATCCATTGTCTAAGGGCAGAGTTCCTTTGGTGAGCAGAGGCCTGCTACCACAACAAGGGACTCCTTTTCCCCCTGCTGCCCAAACCCTAACAGATGCATCAGACTGTGCATGGGGGGGCTCGCATGGCAGGGCAGTGCATTCAGGGCAAATGGAACCCAAGACATATGTACCTGCATATCAATCAAAAAGAAATGTTAGCTGTACAGAATGCTCTGACAGCCTTCAGAGACATTATTCTTCCAGGACAACTATTGGTAAAAACCGACACCACAGTTATGTGGTACATAAACAAGCAGGGAGGAACCCATTCCTACCCACTCTGCAGACTAGTCCTGGTTCTATGGAACACAGCATTGAGCTACCAAGTGATCCTACAAGCTCAATTCCAGCCAGGCAAACTGAATTCACTGGCAGAATACTTAAACAGAAATCTCATGGACCCACATGAATGGAAACTGGAACCCAAAATATTCAAGCACTTGAGGAACAAATGGGGGAATCCAGAGGTGGACCAGTTTGCCTCACCTCAGAACTACCAGTTAAACAAATTCTGCACCAGAACTCCCCACAGTCAAGCTTGGAAAGTGGATGCCCTATTCTTTACCCGGGAAAGCCTTGCAGTTTGCCTTTTCCCTCCTCTGCCTCCTCCTCTTGAAAGTTCTACTAAAGATCAAATAGGACAAGCCAAGGACAATAATGATTGCACCAGACTGGCCACGCCAGTACTTGTACCCCCTTTTGCTCAGTCTGACAGTGCTGCAACCATGGCACCTGCCTTAGACTCCTTCCCTGCAGTCCCAGCAGGTGGGCCAGATTCTGTACCCTCTGCTTCAAACCCTGAATCTTGCAGCCTGGCTAACTCCCTGAACTCGCCTCCAGCAACCCTTAGTAAGCAGGTGCTGGATGTCATTCTTGAGGCAAGGAGGCCTAGTACTAGAAAATCCTATTCAGAAAAGTGGAAAAGAATACTGTTCCTGGAGCCAGGCTCAGGGTTATGGGCACTACAGTGCCCAGCTTACCTCATACATTCTAGATTATTTAACAGAAATGCTCCACAAGGGCCTATCTTTTACTTCAATTAAGATTCATGCCTCTGCCATATCAGCATATTATAATACTGACCCACCCCTCTTCTCTCATCCCCTGCTAAAACAATTCCTTAGAGGGGTTAAAAATTTTAAGACCCCCCAGAAGGGCTCCCTCTCCAGCCTGGGACCTTAACTTTGTATTGGAAAAACTCAGTCTTCCCTTCTTTGAACCAGCTGCTACAGCAGAGTTGAAATTCCTTTCTTGGAAAACAACTTTACTTCTAGTACTTCTAGCCATCACTTCAGCAAGAAGAGTGTCTGAACTGCAGGCCCTCATGACAGTGGGAAGCCTTCATTATCTTCCATGCGGACAGGGTTTTTCTCTGGACTCATCCATCTTTCATGCCTAAGGTGGCGTCTAGTGTGGCTCTGAACCAGTCCATTCTTTTGCCTATTTTTTTCCGTAATCCTCAGAATAAAGGGGGGGGGGGGAGGATACTGCATTCTCCGGACGTACACAGCTTGTATTCTATTTGGATAGGACTAAGCCTCAGAAAATCTGACCAGCTGCTAGTTAGCTTTGATGCAGGAGCAGAGGGGAAGGACATTTCAAAGCAAACCATTTCCAAATGGGTAGCACATTGCATCCATTTCTGCTACAAACACCATGGAAAACCTACCCCACAGGGAATAAGAACACATTCCACCAGGGTTGCATCTGCCTCTGCTGCATTTCTCAGAGGAGTACCTATCAAGGACATCTTGGAAGCTGCAACCTGGAGGTCTGTACATACTTTCACCAAGCATTACTACTTGCCTACCTTTTCTAAATCCAGAGTTGGATTTGCCACAGCAGTTTTACAGGGCCTTATTGCTAGCCCTAATGCTCTTTAACAACCTCCACCTTTCCATAGCTTTGGGAATCAACCCAAATTGTGATGACTGCAACAGTGAAACACGAAGAACATAGTACAGATGTTCTTTGTGTTTCACTGTTGCAGTCATTACATTTGGGTAATCTGCTGGCAGGTTGCCCTCAGTCGGCCTGATTAACAAAGTCTTGGGTCCTGCGTCTGTTGCTGTCCCTTCCATGACATCAGGTCGTCAGGGGTATAAAACATGCAGCCAACGCCATCACATCAGTCTTTCTTGCCGTGCGGTGCCCAAAGCAGAAGCAGTTCAAGTGCCAGTCGGCCGACTCCTGAAATTTTTGTTTGAGTTTCAGAACCAAAGTCTTCAACTAAAAAGCTAAGTACCCAGTTGGGGAAACTTTTTCTTGCTCCTTACCCGATGTCAGTAAAAGTTAATAATTGCATTACTTGTGGGAAGCAAATACCTCATAAATATTTTCATTTGTACTGTATTCCTTGCCTAGGCCCTGACCACAACATACCTTGCTGTCAGTTTTGTGCTAAATTTAATTAACACACTATTAAACGTCTGTATATTTTTGCTTCTAAATATTTTGGCTCACGATTTAATTGTCCAGAAATGTCGTCTGTTAGCAATCAGACTACCTAAAAAAAAGCAAAGAAAAAGAGGCCATCTAGGTCCAAAACTGAAGACGCTTCAAAGCCAGTTCGCTGGTACTCAGTGAGGTGCTTTCGCAGCCCCTGATACCCGCCACTTCTGATTCGCAGGCCTCTACTGAGACCCATTCGGAGTCTGGTATGCTGCGAGATGCTTCAATTATGGAACCCACAGATGTCTCTACCTTGGATGGGTCCGGAGCCGCTGTGCAGGCACCGGCTTCTGAGGGTGATTTCAGGCCTACAGATTTGTATATTAGACCCCCATCTTCAAAACAAAGGCCAAAATCTGAATCTATGTCTAAAAAACTGACGCCTGGGCCACATGTGCCAGGCCTCTTTGCCTAAAAAGCAAATGATCAAAATGGCTGAAGATTTAATTACTCTAATTGCCAACCCCCTCCTCCTAAGAGGCTTAGGCAAGACATTGATTATGAATCTTCTAAACAGGATGGTATTTCTTTTGACTCTTCTAATGAACAGGATTTGTCTATACCTACTTATGAGGACTCTGCAGAAGATTCCATTCCTTCTGCTTCTCCCCGAGTATTTTTCTTTTGGGGAAACTACATACCTTAAGGGAAGATTTTCCACTGAGAAAGTCAGGATTTCTCTAAATCTAAAAAGTGACTTGGGGATTTTCTTCTTCCTCAGCACAGGACTTGGGCTATACCTCCTGTTCTAGACATTGTTTATTATGTTTTTTTCAGACTCTAGTACGGCTCCTGATTCTCTGCCTCTGGCTCCTTGTAAGCCAGACAGATACTACAGGGTTCCTGACTCCCACAAATTCCTTTCAAAAATCCTATTGCTGATCCTGAAACAATTTCTCAGGATCCCAAGGGCATTAAGGCCTCCACTGTTACAAATGCTACCCCTTCTGAGAGAGATTCCAGGGTGCTGGATAGATGGGTTAATAAGGTTTACACTTCTGCAACCTTGGCAATCAGGGCTTTAAACTGTCAATTTCATATGCTTTAATATCAACAGCATATCACGGGACTGCTTAAACAGAAAATGTTAATTTCTGACTGTGTGGAAAATAGATTTACAGGATTTATTGCATTCAGCTGAACAAGTTGGAAAACCTACCTTGCAATGTGTTTTTGATTTTTTGGAGGCCTCTTGCAGGGCTGCTGCAACTGGGTCTGCTAAGAAGGCATGCTTGGCTCAAAGAGCAAACTGTGCCTGATCATGTTAAAGCAAAATTGTTGGATGCTCCTTTACAACAGGACAGTCTCTTTGGTATCAAGGCTGAAGAAGTTTTAAAAAAGACTGAAGATAAAGCTAAATCTATGCAAATTGTAAACAATTTCTTACAAGTGCAACCTCCCAAGATTTAGTAGGCACTGGCCTACTAAGAACTGGCCCTTTCCAGTTCCTTCGAGAGCCACTCAAGTCTCAAACCCTGACATTCCAAAGGCTCCAGGTTTCAGTCACACGAGACTTTTAGAACAAAACAATGGGGTGCCTCCACCTCCAAACCTGAAAACAAGGCACCTCCCTATGGTAAACAGTCTCAATGACTTCCCTCTACACTTATCAAGCATTTACCTCTTAGCCACCCCTTTGGGGGGAAAACTGGCACTTTATGCAAGAAACTGGCAACTTATAACCCAGGATAAATGGGTTTTAAATGTATCCCAGGGATACAGATTTCATTTCCACATGTTGCCAATCCCAAACGGATGGCCAGACCTGTCCCCAAATCAGTGGGCAGAGGCCCAGAAACAAGTACTGTCCCTCATGAACAATGGGGGCTGTTCAACCAGTATCAGAAGAGAAAAAGGGACAAGGTTTCTATTCAGGACTTTTCCTGGTACCCAGAAAAGACAAATCATGGCGTCCAATTCTGGACTTATCTACTCTAAACACATTTCTGGACATTACAAAATTCAAGATGCTCGCTCTTCAGTTACCTCCTATGCTAGGCAAAGATGCCTGGTTGGTAACTAGACTTAAGAGGCTTAGCTGCATATCCCAATCAGGGAATCTTGCAGAAGATACATTCGCTTCAAAACAGGCTACTTGCAATATCAGTTCTCTGCACTGCCCTTTGGCTTATCTACTGCACCCAGGGTCTTCACAAAGTGCCTGGCTCCAGTAATTGCTTTTTGCAGGGAAATAAATATTCAAATATATCCATAACTGGATGATTATCTAATTCAGGCAGAAAACAAGGACATTCTTCTAGAGCATCTGGCATTTGTAAAAAGGGTCCTAACTTGTCTAGTGTACACCATAAATGTAAAGAAAGCACATTCGGTACCCTCTCAAATTACATTCCTGGGTGCAAGCTTGAATATAACTGCCCAGATGGCTTACCTTATGCCAGAAAAGCAAATTCATTTGGTAACATACTTCAAACAGGTGGCCACATCCCTGCTATCTGCAAGACAAATTTTGCAAGCCTTGGGGTTCATGGCCTCCTGCATTCTTCTAATTCCATATGCAAAACTGCACATGAGGAAACTTCAGTGGTACTTAAGTTTATGGAGTCAACATTGTCACAGCCTGGAAACAATGATTCCTATCATACCTTGCCTGCAACTGGAGTTCCTGTGGTGGGCAGAGGCCTGCCACCAAAACAAATGACTGCCATTCCCTTCACCCCCTGCCGCCCAAACCCTAACAGACACATCAGACTATGCTTGGGGGGGCTCATCTGGCATGGAAGTGCATTCCAGGCAAATGGGCCCATATCAAAAGCACCTTCATATAAATCAGAAAGAGATGCTAGCTGTACAGAATGCTCTGACAGCCTTCAAGGACTACCTTCATCCAGGACAATTAATGATAAAAACAGACACCACAGTTATGTGGTACATAAGCAGGGGGGTACACATTCCTACCCCCTTTGCAGACTAGCTATGACATTGTGGAACATGGCCTTGACCTACCAAATACAACTACAAGCTCAATTCCTGCCAGGAAAGCTGAATACTCTGGCAGACGAACTAAGCAGAAATCTCATGGACCCACACGAATTGAAATTGGAACCACTGATTTTCAACATGTTAACACGCAAATGGGGAGTCCAGACAGATGTTTTTGCCTCACCCCAGAACTAAAATTCTGCACAAGAACTCATCGCAAAAAAATCCTGGAAAGTGGATGCTCTATCAGTCTCTCTGCTTTTCCCCCTCTGCCTCTGCTCTCCAAAGTTCTACTAAAAGTCAAACAGGACAAACCAAAAATGATTCTGATTGTTCGAGACTGGCCTCGCCAACACTGGAACCCACTCCTGCGCAATGTCACACCTTCCACTGTGGCACCTGCCTCAGACACCTTAGTGTCTCAGCAGAAAAAAACAAATTCTGCACACACTGCTCCAAATTTTGAATCTTGCTACGTGGCTAATCACCTAAATTCACCCTTGGCATCCCTCCGCAAACCTGTGATGGATGTCATTTTGGAGGTGAGAAGGCCTAGTACTAGAAAGTCTTATGCTGACAAATGGAAAAAGATTCTGTGCCTGGAATCAATCACAAGGAATAAGCACAGCAGTGCCCAATATTCCTCAGATTTTACAATACTTAACTGAGATGCTTCACAAGGGCATTTCCTTTTCTTCCATAAAAATCCATGCCTCAGCCGTTTCAGCTCATTACAGCACAGAACCTCCCCTCTTCTCTCATCCTCTGCTAAAGCAGTATCTCGAGGGGCCAAAAACTTAAGACCACCCAGGAGAGCTCCAACCCCTGCCTGAGACCTCAGTTTTGTATTGGAAAAACTCACTCTCCCTCCTTTCCCTGGGGGGGCGACCCTGAAAAAAGGTTTGATTTTCAGCCCCCCAAATTTTAACAAATAAGCCCAGTTGGGGGGCTTTTTTTCCCCAAAAGTCATTAAAATTTGGAACCCAAACAAATCCCCTTTCATATTTTAAAAATTTGTACTGAAAATTCCTTGCCGGGCCCTTCCAAACTACCTTCCCCAGGGCAAATTTAATTAAAAAACCCCCTTATTTAAAAACGGGGGTAAATTTTCCAAAATTTTTGGCTAGATAATTTTGGAAAGGGCCTTGTTAAAAATCAAACTAACCTAAAAGCAAAGGAAAAAGAAATCTAGGCCCAAAAGGGAAACCCTTAACCATTTTTTCCGGGTTAAAAAAAATGGGGTGCGTTTTTTGTCCCCCCGCTTTCTGAAAAGGGGCAAAAAACCTAAAAGGGACCCTTCAGTCTTTTTTTCCCCCGGTTGTTTCCCCAAATTTATAAAACCCAAAAAACCAAAATGTTTTTACTGAGGGGTCCCAACCGGCCCATTTTCCTGATTTTTCCACCTTTCCTTTTTGGGGAATTTAGACCCATTTCAAAACAAAGGCCAAAATTTAATTTTAGGGCTAAAAAAAACTGCCCCTCGGGCCCTTTGTAAACTTTTGGAAAAGGCCCTGAAGAAAATTTTTAAATTGCCCCCCAAAGGAAAAAAATTTTTTTGGGGAATCTTCAAAAGGGAAATGGTTTTTTTCCCTTTCCCTTCGGGATTTTTAAATATTTAAATGGGGATTTTCAAAGGGGTTCCTTCCTTCCCTCCCTTCAGTTTTTCCCTTTAAACACAACCTTTTTTCCACCTTGGAAAGCGGGAATAAAAAGGAGGGGAAAAACTTAAGCCCCCCAGGAGGGCTAACCTCCGGGGCCTAGTTTTGTTTAAATTATTTTTTTCGGGACTGTATGCCCAAAATTTCTCTCCTCCTTTCCTTTTTAAACCCAGAAAATTACTAAAGGGTTTCCTAAAAATTCCTTTAAAATCCATTGGACCTTTTAAAAATTTTTTTCAGGCCCCAAGGGGCTTAAGGCCCAAAAATCCCCCCCTTCTGAAGGGGTTCCAGGGTGGTTTAATCGGTTTAAAACTTTTTTTCCCAACCCGGAACGGGGGGCAAACTGAAATTTCATTGTTAAAACAACAGTTTTTCAAACGGCCCAAAAAAAGAAAATTTAATTTTTTTGCTGGGGGAAAAAGGGATTTAAAGGATTTTAAATTCCCATTCAGCTGCAAGTTGGAAAACCCTACCCCAATGTTTTTGATTTTTGGGGGCCTTTTTCCAGGGTTCCCCGGGCTTCTAAAAAGGGCTGTTTGGGGCTCAAAACCAAACTTCCTTTTACCTTTTTTTAAACCAAAGGGGTTTTGCCCTTTCCAGGGCCTTTGGTTCCCCAAGGCTGAAAATTTTAAAAGTTTTGGGAAATTAAAATTAAATAAAAATGAAAAAAAACTTAAAAGGTGAACCCCTTCCAAAAAGAATTTTATTTAAGGCACCTGGTTCCCCTAAGCCCTTTTTCCTTTTTAACCCTCCCCTTTTTTACTTTTCCAAAGGGTTTTTGGTTTTTCTTTTTTGGAATTTTTTTTAAAAAAAAATGGGGGGTTTTTAAAATAAAAAAAGGGTTTGTATAAATTTTTTGGGGGTTTTAATTATAAATTTATTTAATTTGGGGGGTGTTTTAAAAAATAATTATAAAGGGGGGATAAATTTTTAAATTATAGGGAAAAAGATTTATTTTTTTAAAATTTTAAAAAATGGGGGTTGTGGGGGGAAAAAATATGTTTGTGGGGTGTTGTATAAAAAAAAAAATTTTATTGTTTTTGGTGAAAAAAATTAATTTATTATTAAAAATTTTGGGAATTTTTTAAAATTTAAAATTTTATTATTATGTGGGTTTTTTGTGGTTGGTAATAATTAAAATTTATTAATATAATAAATTTGAGGATAATTTTTAAAAAGGGTTTTGAATTTTAAATTTTTAATGTTTGGTTATTATAATTTATTTATAATTGTTTTGGAAATAAATATTAAATATATATAATATATTATTAATTTGGGGAAAAAAAATTTTTAAATTATTTAAAATTAATTTGTTTGGTAAATAAATATAATTTTAAATTTTTTGGTTGAATATAATAATATTATAAAAAAAATTTTTGGGGTTTTAAATATTTAAAATAAAAATTGTTTGGAAAATTTAATTGGGGTTTGGTGATTTTTAATTTAATTTTGGGGTTGAGGAAATTATTATTAAGTTTTTTTAAATTAAATTTTTTGGGTTGGAAAAATATTATATATTTAAGGTTTTGGGGTGAAAAAAAATATATTTATAAATAATAAATAATATGTTGGGGTTTTATTAAATTTTAAAATATATAATTTTTGGGTGTGTGTAAAATTAATTATATTATAAAATTAAGGGGTTTTTAAAAAAAAATTTGGTAATAAATAAATTTATTTAATATTATAATTGGGGGGTTTGGGTTTGGGGGATATAAATAAATAAAAATTTGGGAAATAATTTAATAAAAAAAATTTATAATAATTAAATTTTGGGGGGTTTGATTTTAAATTTAAAAAATGGGGGTAAAATTTTTTAAAAAAAATTTTTGGGGGAAAAATATAAAATTAAAGTGGGGGGTTTATATTTTTTTGTTGTTTATAAAATAAAAAAAAAAAATATTTGTTGTTGATAAATAAATTAATGTTTTGTGGATTAAATTAGTGTTTGGGAAAATAAATTTATAATAATTTAAATTTTGTTGGTAATATAAATTTTTGGGTTGTGTGGATTATTTTATAAAGGTGTTGATTTAAAATAAAAGTTTGTGGGGGAAATAATTAAAATAAAAAGTGATATTTTAAATATTAATAATTTAAAGGGTTTTTATAAATATTATTTATATTAAAATTTTATTTGTGATATTAAAAATTAAAGGGTTAATTAATTTTATTAAAATTTTGGGTGATAATAAAAATTTTAGGTTTTATTATAAAGGGTTTTTTTAAATATTTTATTATTTTATAAAGGGTTTTGGGGAAATTTATTAAATTATAGTGTGGTTTTTTATTTTTAATTTTAATAAGGGGGAAAATTTTAATTATTAATATAAAAGGGGGAAATTAATTTTATTAAAAAAGGGAAAAATTTTAAAAATCAGGGGAAAAAATTTTAATTTTAAGGGGGGGGGTATTTAAAAATATTTAAATATAAATGTTTGTTTGTTATATGGGGTAAAATTTTTAAAGGGTTGTTAAGGGTGAATTATTTAATTTGGGTGTTAAAATTTTAAAATTTTAGGGGTTTTTTGTAAAAATTTATTTATTTTTAAATAGGGTGGTTTTTAAATTTTAATTTTAAAAGGGTGTTGTATAAATATTATATTTAAAAAATTTTAAAATTTTAATAAGGGGGGAAAAAAAAAAAAAATTTTTAAATATTTGGTTTTTGTGAGAAATAGGTGTTTTTTTAAAAATTATTATTTTGAATATTATTTTTTTAAAATAAAATAATTTATTAAAAGGGTTTTTATTTTATTTTAATAAATTGATTATTTATTATTGATATTTTATTTTTTAAAATAATTTTATTGGTTATATAGGTTCTGGTTTATACTACAAATTTAAACATTTATGGCCTACCCAAATTTAAGGGTTCATTAAAAAGAAAAAAAAGGGGGAGGGGAAAGAAGGGGAAAAAGGAAAAGGAGAAAAGAGAAAATGGAGGGAAACCACAGCATGGGGAGTCTCTGAGTGATAAATCTATCCCTCCAGCACGCCCTATTTATATCCGTTAAGGTTTAAGTCGCTTGCTCTAGTGGTTTTGGTGGATTTGGATTTTTGAGGTGGAGCATGTCCATTAATTCCGGGTTGGACATGGCCTTGTGTGTCAGGCACATGCCCCCTCGGAGCAGGGGGTATGCGACTGAATAGGGCTGGATTTTCTTCAATCTGGCAGCATATGACAGTTTTGGGGGCCCCTTTATCCTTTTGGGGGGGAATTTTGGGGGTCTCCCCAATTGCTGCAGATGTGGGGTGAGATACACCCCGAAGGGGGCATTGTACTCGATCATTGGTCTGATAAGTGAAGAGTACGGGGGAACAATGACCTCACTAGATCTGGATGTGAATCCCTTCATGATCAGGTGGGCAATGTAGAAGGTCTTTCTAACCACTTTAGCAATGTGAGTGTCAAAAGAAAGGCCACTGTCAACCTGGGTCCCCAGGTCCCTGATAACCTCTTCTGTGCTTAGTGGATTGCCACCTATATGGTAGCTTGGGGTTACCTTGTTTTTCCCGGGGGTATGACTATACATTTTTGGCTTTAACTTCAGGCCATGGCTCTGGCACCAGCTATCTTTTTCCCGTGAGTCCCTTCTGAAGGATATCCGTGTCCGATGCACTTTCCACTTTTTCCCAGTTTGCAGTCATCTGCAAACTTTGTAAACCAAAGTCCTCCCATGTTGGCCTGTACTTCTGAGAAGTAGATGCCAAACAATAGGGGCCAAGGCCCGGGTGTGGGACACCACTTGTGCCCCTTGGAGTCTGACACAGCGCCAGCAACTCTAACCCTGTGGGTTCTGCCCTTTGCCAGTTTGCAACCCATCTTGTGACATATGGGTTTACATTTAAGCTGGTAAGTTTTTCTACAATCCCCGAGGGGGGTATTGTGAAAGCCTTTGCAAGGTCAAGGTAGGCTGTATGGACTCCCTTTTCCCCTCATCAATGGCCTTGGTGACTGTTTCAAAAACCCAAGTTCAAAAGGCATGATCTTCCCTTGACAAAGGGGTCGGGTCCAATGTCTGCAAGTCCCCTATATCTTTGTTTATGAGCTCCATTATGATCCTCTCCATAGCTGTGCAGACTTGACTTGTTAAGCTTATGGGGGGGTAATTACCAGGGTCCGGAGGCACCCCCTTTGTGGAGTGGGACCACAGTTGCCCCCCACCCCTTGGGCACGATCCTGTGGTAAGGCTGAGATTAAACAGCTGCCTTATGTGGGTTTAATTCCTCATTTAGCTCTGTAGCACACAGCCGGGACACCACCCGGGTCCCATTGATGCTGTTTTTTTAGCTTTAGAGGGGCAGCTTTCACCTGCGCATTTGAGATGTGGGGAGGCTACACTGGCTGGGATAGTTATCTCCCTTTAGGGGAGAGGGGTAAAGTTTGCACTGAACCTGTCTGCCAGTATGTTGGCAATGTCTGTGGGTTCAGTGTTTTTTGTATCATTTTGGACTAATTCTGAGCATATCTGGGAGTTTCCACCCAGGTTCCTAACATAGCTGAAAAAGGCCTTATGATTGCCCTTTTGAATCCATGGCAATTTTTCTCTCAAAAGGCCTTAGTTGATTTTATGAGTGCTCGTTTTTTACTAATAATGATCGGGGGTGATTTCCCCTTTTATGGATTTTGTTCTATCATGTAATAGCTTTCTCCTCTTATTGTAAAGTTTGTTAATGGCTGGGGTCCACCAGACTGGACGTTTGCCCTTTGTGGAAAGAGTCTTGGTTTTATTTGGGATTGCCTGATCCATGCAGTCCTGGAGGTGTTCATAGAAGGCATTTGTAAGGGCTTTCCCAGCTTGGGTTGGGGTTTTCCCTTTGGCTCAGGGGCCTTGAAGGATACCACACCAGTCTTGAGTAGTGTGAGTTTTGCTTTAGAGAAGTTCTTCACTATGGTTTTTTTTGTTTGGGGGGGGGGCGGGATGTGGATTTCCAGTGAGATTAGTTTATGATCAGATCTCACCAATGAGGGATTTTTGGTGTGGAGCATTTTGTCCCCATGTTTGTGACAAAGAGGACTAGTATTATTTCTTCCCCCGTGGGAACAGTGACTAGCTGGTCCCAGGCATTTGAATTTATGGACCCCAGGAACCTTGGGCTAGAAAGTTAGGGCTTGAGTAATGTTCCCAGTCTATATTCGGGTAGTTGAAGTCACCCAATATGATGGTGTTTGGAGATACATTTATACCCTCCAGTGTCTTCAGGAAGGCTGTGTGGGGTTCCTGAGTTTGAGAGGGTGGCCTGTAGCATGCTACAATTTGTAGAGCAGTTTTGCCTATGGTTAGTTGCACCTGGATGGTTTCCAAGTTTGTTTACCAACCTGGAGGTGTGGGTATCCTTTATGAATATGGATACACCCTCCTTTTGTGGTGTGGCCCGGGGTTTTGGGGGCCCGGGCGCATGATATGAGGTAAAACCTAATAGTCCCGGGGTGCTCTCAGGAGCCTTGAACCAGGTTTCAGTTACAGCACAGACATCGATGTTCTCCATACTGAGAAGGGCCTCGGGGGTGTGCATTTTGAGATTTAGACTTCTGGCATTGAGCAGCATTACCCTCAGTTTCTTCCCATTTTTGTTTTCTAGGGTGGTAGGTTTAGAATTTGAGCCTTGCCTAAAAAGGCACTATGGGGTGGCAAGAGCCTTAGCCAATATCCGAATCCCAGGGTGACAGGTGCAAGCCCCCTTGGAAAGCGTGGCTTGTCAAGCATGTCATCCCAGGCAGACAGACACTGGATCCCCTTTGAATGACACCAGACATTAAGCCAATTGTTAAAGCTGATCATCTTGTCTCTATATTGTGGCATCATTCTTGGTGAAGGAAGGATACTGCTCAGGGTTAGGGTCATACCTGCCTGGGCTACATAATCAGAGAGCCCCCATGTCTCTTTCATGTAGTCCAGGGGGGTTTCCTCAGGTCGTTCACACCAGCATGGACAATGACTGTGTCATATTTTCCTGGAGTGCCCCAGTGCTTGTGTTATGTGGCGGATTCTACCCCCGATAGGCAGCTTACTGTGACCCTCTCCTTGTTCAGCCTGGTGAGGGGGGCGCAGTGTGTCTGACTATGGAGTCACCTATGACAAGTATGTTTGGTGTTGTATTTGGCCTTAAGGGCTGTGACTGCTTTGCACACTGCTTTTGTGGTTTATGTGTTGCTTGTGGGGTGTCTTGAGGTAGCAGTTGTTTGGGTGTCTGCTTTGGAGGCCTCTGCTGTTTAGGTAAATTTTTTCCCCCCCTTTTTTTTTTTTTTTTTTTGGGGGGTGGAATTTTGGGGGGGGGTTTTTTTTTTTTGGGGGGGGCCCCCCTCCTGTCTGGTCTTGCCAGTCCTGAGTTGAGAGGCCCCCCTTTTTAAAAATTTTTCCGAATTTTTTTTGGGGGGGGGGGGTTTTTTTTAAAAAAAAATTTTTTTTAAAAAAAAAAGGGGGGGAAAACTTTTTTGGGAAAAAAAAAAAAAAAAAAAACCAAAGGGGGGGGGGTGGGGGTTTTTTTTTAATTTTTTTAAAAATTTTTTGGGGGCCAAAAAAAAAAATTTTTTTAAAAAAAAAAAAAAAACTTTTTTTAAAAGGTTAAAAAAAAAAAAAATTTAATTTAAAACCCCAAAGGTTTGGAATTGGGGGGGAAAAAAAAAAAAAAAAAAAAAAAAAAAATTTTGGGGGTTTATTTTAAAAAAAAAAAAACCCAATTTTTAAAAAAAAAGTTAAAAAAAAATTTTCCTTTTTAAAAAAAAAAACCCGGGGCCAAAAAGGGGGGGTTTTTCCCCCCCCAAAAAACCCCCCCTTTTAAAAAAAAATTAACCCGGCCCAAAAAAAAAATTTTGGGGGGCCCCCCCCTTTTAAAAAACCCCCCCCCGGGCCCCCCCCCAAATTTAAAAAAAAAAAAGGGGAAAAAAAAAAATTGGAAAAAATTTTTAAAAACCCCCCAAAAAAAAATTAATAATTTTTTTAAAAAGGGTTGGGGTTTTTTTAAAAAAAAAAAAAAACCCCCCCCCCAATCCAC